>NC_071088.1:141063332-141293332 GCF_027358695.1 Spea bombifrons | reverse complement strand
AGAGGCCATACGCGATATATATTCACGGCGTATATCCAGAGGCCATAAGTATATGTGGGCTGTACAGGAGCCCATACCGTATATAACACACATTGTATCTTGTATATGAGACGCGGCCCGTATATAACACACAGCACGTGCTATATAGGAGCCCAGCCCATATATAAGACAGTGTATGATGTAGAAGAGCCCAGACCGCATATATATATATATATATATATATATATATATATATATATATATATATATATATATATATATATATATATATATAACACACAGTGTATGATGTAGAGCCTAGCCAGTATATATAACACACACAGCACATGCTGTATAGGAGCCCAGCCTGTATAGAACACACAGTGCATGATGCCTAGGAGCCCAGCCCGTATATAACACACAGTGTACGATGCCTAGGAGCCCAGCCCGTATATAACACACAGTGTACGATGCCTAGGAGCCCAGCCCGTATATAACACACAGTGTATGATGCCTAGGAGCCCAGCCCGTATATAACACACAGTGTACGATGCCTAGGAGCCCAGCCCGTATATAACACACAGTGTATGATGCCTAGGAGCCCAGCACGTATATAACACACAGTGTACGATGCCTAGGAGCCCAGCCGTATATAACACACAGTGTATGATGCCTAGGAGCCCAGCCCGTATATAACACACAGTGTACGATGCCTAGGAGCCCAGCCGTATATAACACACAGTGTATGATGCCTAGGAGCCCAACCCATATATAACACACAGTGTATGATGCCTAGGAGTCCAGCCCATATATAACACACAGTGTATGATGTATAGGAGCCCAGGCCATATACAACACAGAGTGTATGATGCCTAGGAGCCCAGGCTGTATATAACACACTGTGTATGATGCCTAGGAGCCCAGCCCGTATATAACACACAGTGTCTAGGAGCCCAGCCCGTATATAACACACAGTGTCTAGGAGCCCAGCCCATATATAACACACAGTGTATGATGTATATGAGCCCAACCCATACACAACACACAGCGCATACTGTATATCGTAAGCATCTCCTGTATAAGGAATATTCTATAAGGGACAGACCGTATATTGATAGCACACAGTTACAGTTATATACACACCTCAACGCGCGCTCCCGCCGGCCCGTTACGTGCTCGCCCACACACACGTCACATTCCGAAGCTGGGCGGAGGGGGTTGGGTGGAGGCCGGTATCTCTTAGCCAACGGGAGGGGAGTATACATAGCGTTCCCAGTCCGCCAGCCAATGGGAAGAACAGAGTCTCCGTATCGCGGGTGCGGTTAGGATGAATGAGCGGGTGTGTCTGACGGCCATACAGACCAATCGAAACAGAGAGTACGCATTAAGCTCCACCCCCACACAGAATGCGCTCAGTGACCATATATAGGGAGGTGGTGAGAGACTGGACGATACCATCTAGCACTCCAGAGGGAAATACAGGGGGAAGGTACCATTATCTATCTGCTCTAGCGTGTGTCCCAGGATACTGCCCGCCCACCAGTAGGGGGCGCGCCCCGTGTGTGGGCTGTCTGTCCGCTTCTCCCTCTCTATGGTCTAGACACGTGGGCTGCAGGAGAGAGCGGAGACACGGTGAGGAGAACGCAGCACGACAACACAACACAAGTACAGCAACAGCATACACCTTACAGTACACACACAGCACAAGCAACACAACTACGATACACAGCAAAAGCATACACCTTACAGTACACACACAGAACAAGCAACACAACAATAGGCTACAGTACACAACAGCATACACCTTACAGTACACACACAGAACAAGCAACACAACTACAGGCTACAGTACACAACAGCATACACCTTACAGTACACACACAGCACAAGCAACACAACTACAGTACACAGCAACAGCATACACCTTACAGTACACAACAACACACACACAGCAACAGCATACACCTTACAGTACACCACACATACACACAGCACAAGCAACTACAGGCTATTGTACACAGCAACAACAACACAACTACAGATTACACGCTACAGTACACAGCGACAGACTGGTGTAGTCTGTTGCTGTGTACTGTTGCGTGTAATCAATAGTTGTGGTGTTGCTGTGTACTGTTGCGTGTAATCAATAGTTGTGGTGTTGTTGTGTACTGTAGCGTGTAATCAAGTTGTGGTGTTTTGTTGCTGTTGTGTACTGTACACAACACAACTACATACGTCGCACTCAGTCCCATGTAAAGGCATTTGGGAATTGCCCCCTAATTATAAATACCGCGATACAGATACAGCATCTGTGCCCCACACTGTATATCCTCTGACCAGTGGATACCAGCACCTGGACCCCGTGCCCTGTCTGCACTACTCTCACGGTATAAATAAGAATGATTAAAAGGTTTTGCGCCGTGTTAGCCGTGTAGTTTCATGTTTGTTTCTGGTTCATGGTCTGTCTGTGGGAATTTAATTGTTCGTCGGACGCTTGGCCCGTTTCCCCCACGTATGTCGCCGTTGGGCGTTCAGCACACCCGATGAGGTTCACCCCGTCAGATGATTTGCACGGAAAGCAGCCATTGATTTTATATCTAAGGAAATGTTTCCAGCGGAAGGACTTTTCCGGTTCGCAGATAACGGGCAGAGCTGAGGAAATTTCCCCAAAAGCCGCCGTGCCGGCGAATAACGAGCGGAATTTCTTTTTTATAGGTAGAGGCGGAAGAGAGCGCGGTCCGGCGGAGGAGGAAGAGAGAGCGTGGGCCGGCGGAGGAGAGAGCGCGGCCGACGGCATCTGAAGGGCGGTCGCCATGTTTGACGTCAGCGACTGGAATGACGGTTCGGAGGCTCAGTCTTTGCCGGATTCTCTCGGAGATCAGACAAAACAAACCGCGGCGGCAAAACATACGGTGAGAAACGGGCGGGGAGGCCGGCCCCTGGTTGGGGTAGAGAGGGTGGCGGGGTTGGGGCCCCCGCTGGGGGTAAATCATGCAGTGGGCAGGCCGCTCCCCCGGTTGGTTTGAAGAGGGTGGCGGGCTGGGGGTAAATCATGCAGTGGGCAGGCCACTCCCCCGGTTGGGGTGGATAGGGCGGCGGGGTTGGGGCCCCTGCTTGGGGGTAAATCATGAAGCGGGGGGGCGCTCCCCCGGTTGGTGTGGAGAGGGCGGTGGGGTTGGGGCCTCTGCTTGGGGGTAAATCATGAAGCGGGGGGGCGCTCCCCAGGTTGGTGTGTGGAGAGCGGCGGGGTTGGGGCCCCTGCTTGGGGGTAAATCATGCGTCGGGGAGGCCGCTCCTCAGGTTGGTGTGGAGAGGGCGGCGGGGTTGGGGCCCCCTGATTTACTCTCCGTTGGTTCTCAGACAGTGACGAGTAGGAAGAAACGTCTAAAGAGAACTCAGCAGCTTCTGGAGATCCTGCGCACGTTGGAGACGCCCAGTAACCGAGAAACCATCCATCTGCTGAAACCGCCAACCCCCCCTGGGGCAGAAATCAAGGGCACAAAGAAAGAGCCAGGTGAGGGCTGTTAAACAGGGGACACGTCACGCGGGGCTCTACTACGTCGGATAAATTGTAGGGTCACGCGGGGCTCTACTACGTCAGATAAACTGTAGGGTCACGCGGGGCTCTACCATGTCAGATAAATTGTAGGGTCGTGCGAGCTGCCGGCGTCTCAGAGGTTTGTTCTTCAGTTAGAAAAAGAGAGCCGGACTTCCCTTATTTCTTTTCCTCTCCCGGGTCGGACGATGAGGCCTCTGGCCGGTGACTTTCTCTTCTAATCTGTTACTTTTCCCTTGTAGACCCCGTCGTCTCGCACGGCACCGAAAGCGAGGACTCGGGAGTCCCTGCATCAGACGCGGCGTCGCGGCTCAGCCGCAAGCAGTGGAGGAACAAGAGAAAAAACAAGAGAAGAAGTAAAAACAAGTTCAAGGCCTCACCAGGAGCTGGGCCGGCAGGAGAGCAACATGGCGCAGATCAGGAGTCAGGGGCCCCTGCTGGAGCTGGCAGGCAGGGAGGAGCTCGGGAGCCGAGGGCCCCTGCTGGAGCTGGCGGGCAGGGAGGGACTCAGGAGCCGAGGGCCCCTGCTGGAGCTGGCAGGCAGGGAGGGACTCAGGAGCCGAGGGCCGGTAAGACGAGTGACGGTCTGGATGCAGGGACTCCAAACCAAACTGGAAAAAAGAGGAAGCGTTTGGTGCAGAAGGAACCCGTTACCGCGGAAACCGACGAGGAGTCTGAGAAACAGAGAGAAGGCAGGAATCGCGTTACAGGGGATGATGGAGCCTATAAAGGCCATGCGAAAATCCCTGCTGCACCGCACAGAGCTCCAGCGGTCACCGCCCTGGAGAAGCAGAGGATGCAGAAGCTGAGGAAGATCATGCAGGAATGTAAGAGAAGCAAAGCGGAGAGCGGCGCTCCCTCCGTCACAGCCGGGGAGGAAAAAGAGGAAGCCGAGGCTAGTCCCAGCAAGGAAGAGCTTCCCGCGGATCGCTCGGCCGCTCTGCGCGCTCGCATGGAGCAGCGTCTCTCCTCGGCTCGCTTCCGCTACATCAACCAGCAGCTGTACACGTCCGACAGCCAGGAAGCGCGCCGGCTGTTCCGGGGAGACGCCGAGGCCTTCTCCGTCTATCACAGCGGCTTCTCGCAGCAGGTGCAGCGCTGGCCGGTGAACCCCGTCACCGAGATCATCAAGTACATCAAGAACAGGTGTGTGACCGGTGCTCCGCGCCACCGTAATACACAGCGCTGTGCGCTGGCCAAATGGTGGGACGTCCCAGAACAATCTAGACTTAAAAGGATGAGGGCCCTGTCCAAAGGAGCTTACGATCTGGGGGGGGGGGGTATTACACACGAGGTGTGTAATGTGATATATGACCGGGCGTAGGGAGTGAGGGGTAAGAGGGCTCGGGAAACCCGAATGGGAAAGGTGAGGTCGAGGGAGGTGGCCGGAGGGTAGTTGTCCGGTGGGTCTTTAGGGACTTTTTCTGAGGACTGGGGAAGAGGGGAGAGATTTATGACCCAGGCAGGGAATCTTTAGGATGAATCTGGGATTGTATTTCAGGGCAGCGATCTGTGGCCCTGGGGTGACAGGGGCCCCTGCAGAAGGCCCCACGTGGCCCCTGCACAATGTGTTGTGACCGATGTGTTAAAAGATTCTGGGAACAGCACAGTCCAACAAGCCCATGCGCTGGAACTGTGGCCCCTGTTATCTCCCGCCTGTGTTGATTTAGTGGCCGTTTTGGGCTCCTTTATTCCTCCTCACCCAGCCTGTTTGATGGGGAAGCCGCATCGTTCTGCCTGTGACCCTCGTGTTGTATTTGGGGGGTCTCGCGGTGTCACGATACCTCACTTTATAATGTAAATGCTGACCGGTCCTTCGCTTGGGTTCCACCGGCGCAGGACTCGGCCCTCGTGTCTTCTGCGGTCTCCGGGGCCTGTTTGCTCGCTGATCGGATGTCTTTGTCTCTCAGGCCCCCCTCACTCGTGGTGGCAGACTTTGGATGCGGCGACGCTCTGCTGGCTCGCAGCGTGCGGAATGAAGTTCATTCCTTCGATCTGGTGGCCATGAATGAACGCGTCACCGTGTGCGACATCTCCAAGGTAGGCCCCCGCGCCGCTCCGAGGTACACTCTTCCTCTGCCTTTCCGTTAGAAGGACGGGGCGGTTTCTAGCGCGGCCCTTGTTCTTAGAGTGCAGGATCTCCTCGGACGAGTGTGGCTTGGCTTCGAGGTTAAAGGGACAGCCTGGTGCTTTATTTATTTTTTTTTGTGATTAATTTTATCGCGCGGGGGTTTGCTGGTCATCAGAATCTCGTTTATCTCATATTCCCGGAATGATTTATAACAAGGGGTTATCACGTCGTCCCCTCTTCATACAGGATCATCTGCAGATCCTCGCCCAGTCAGCAGCCATTTATCGGCAGGCCGGGCTTTCTTCCCAGATGCGGAATATCGCATTTATCTATGTTGTCCGTTTCGTGCTGCTGAGCGCGTGCTGAGCGGACCCCTGCGGTAGAGACGCGGGAAGGGAGTACGATTAGACTCTCCGATAACGAGTGCCTGCGCGCGATGGCCGCTAAATGTCCGCTCCGCCGGAGGAGACTCGAGGGCATCCTGAGAAACCGAGTGTCCATCTTCTCTCTGATAGGCTGAGCGCCCCCTCAGCCTTAAGAAGGCCGGGGAGACAAACGCTGACTTTCTTGACTGTCTCTCTTCTCTCTAGGTCCCTCTTGCGGATGAGACTGTTGATGTTGCTGTGTTCTGTTTGTCTCTCATGGGAACCAATTTTGTTGAATTTTTACAAGAAGCAAATCGAGTCTTGAAAATGGGGTATGTGCCTGTAATTCTGAGTGTGGTGGTGGTGGATGATAAATGGAACAGCCTCCCAGCAGAAGCAGTAGAGGGTAATACAGTGAGGGTATTAAACACGCATGGGATAGGCACACGGCTCCTGAATCTAAGACAAGACCAACGACCGATTAAGGTTTGAGTCTTTACAGACTAGACAGGGGCCGAATGGGGGCCGATCTGCCGGCAGGTTCTGTATTTTCATGTAACAGTGATAACCCTCGCCTCTCCGTTCATAGCACCCCCTCGGCGCGGTATCTACCCTCCTCTCTTCCCTGTCCAGCCCACCCAAGGTACTCTTCCTCACCTTTCACTCTTCCTTTCACTCAGGGGAGTGCTGCTGGTGGCTGAAGTGAGCAGTCGCTTTGATGATGTCAGACACTTTCTCAGCGGGATGTCTCAGCTGGGGTTCAAGAACGTGGCAAAGGTAATGTTTGTGGCGCGCAAACCCTTTCACATTCATCACTTGGTAGGAAGTGAGTGAGTGTATTGAGGGCTGTTTGGGGTAAAAAGGGTATTATAGTAACGGGGTACGTAGGGCAGCCTGGAGAATTGTCAGCGTTGGGGGGACAAGAGCTTGGTGGAGGGATTGGGGAACGATATGGGGGCAGAATGTAGGGCTATAGAAGGGGAGATGATTTGTCTGGAGGGCTGTGTGTGGGGTCCCCTGGGACTGTTTAGTGTCGGTGGTCCCCTGGGCCCGCTTAGTGTCTCGGTGGCCCCCCCCATATATGTTGAGTTGGGTGTCTATTCACGTTTGTTTTTTGTCTTCAGAGCACGGAGAGCAGTCACTTCTTCATGTTTGAGTTTGTTAAGAATGGTTCCCCGCGGGGCGGCGCCGGACATCCAGGATTCTCGTTAAAACCTTGTCTGTACAAAAAGCGATGAGCAGCACTCGGCAAATCTACGAGCCTGCGCAGAACCCCAAGAGACAATCCGGGTTATTGTGCTGTCCTGGGCACTGAGACCCCCGGAGCCCAATGCCATAGCGTGGACAATGACCTTGGTCTGGACTCTCAAATAAATGTTTTAACGATCCGCCACCTGCAGGAATTTGCTTCCGCCTCCCCCCATTCACTCGCCTCACACTCCTGATACCAGCACCAGAGACACACAGAGGAGTCCCGTATTTTATTGAGAAATCATTCTTTGTACAGAAGAGCCGTGTCCGTGGGGTATTGTCACAGGAGGCTGACCGCACAGACCTTGCGCAGACTCCACGCAGTAGGAGTAGTACAGGTGGGAAGGGACAAGAAGGCCAGAGCCTTTGTTCTTGGTTGAGCAGGACCGTCGGATGGGTCGTTTGCATAGAGGGGACACAGGTACTGGGCCGAGGAGGATGCCGTAGAGTCCCGTGCAGCAGAGATGTGCACCGCAGGCAGTGCGCAGAGTTTTGGCGACAATGTGTCCTGCAGGAGCCCCCGTCGCATGTCCCATAATGCGTGCTTCAAATGTACACCGACCAGCGTCGCCCCCTCGCTGCCCGTAGCGGACTGCTTCCTGTGTGATACCTGCAAAAAATAAAATAAACGCTGAGATAGATAGGGAGGTGGGGACGGCTAACTTCACCGGTGCATCCTGATTCCAGCCTCGTACGCCTGGCGGTTCTTGTTACAGGGGGGTGAATAATGTGGCTCTGTACCTTTAGGCGCAGGGTGTAGAGCTCGAGCGAGGCCTGGTCTTCCTCGGCTCGTTCCCGCAGGAGGCTCTGGAAAAGTCTTGTCGGCTGCTGGAAGACACTCAGGTTGTAGGATATGTGGGGCGGGGAAGGGGCAGACAAGTAGCTGAATAGGAGATTCAAACGGATGTGGAGCCTGCGGATCCAGTCCCGAAGGTGATGTGAATCTGAGGGGTACACGTCCCATTCCTGGGGCACGAGGTCCCCAGACACGGCTTCTCGCACCTTCTGACATGTCCGGCAGCGGCAGGCAGATACAGCGAGCGTCAGTTCCTGCGCAGCCCTTCCCAGCAACTGGCCAAGGAATTCCCATTCTTCAAAGAGAAACCTCAACACGAGATGCCCCTTCCTCCTCCTCGGTGACTCCTTTATATCCTGGTCACTGTCCAAATTCTTCCTCTCATTGCAATTGAACCCCTTTCTCTCTGGGTTCACCCTGTGGCCGTCCTGCTCTATATCCTGCTTCACTTCTTCCCTCTGTGGCTCTAGATCCTGAACCTTCTGGTCTATGTCCTGCTCCACTTCTTCCCTCTGTGGCTCTAGATCCTGAACCTTCTGCGCTATGTCCTGCTCCACTTCTTCCCCCTGTGGCTCTAGAACCTCAACCTTCTGGTCTATGTCCTGCTCCACCTCTTCCCTCTGTGGCTCTAGATCCTGAACCTTCTGGCTTATGTCCTGCTCCACCTCTTCCCTCTGTGGCTCTAGATCCTGAACCTTCTGGCTTATGTCCTGCTCTACTTCTTCCCTCTGTGGCTCTAGATCCCGAACCTTCTGGTCTATGTCCTGCTCCACTTCTTCCCTCTGTGGCTCTAGATCCTCAACCTTCTGGCCTATGTCCTGCTCCACTTCTTCCCTCTGTGGCTCTAGATCCCGAACCTTCTGGTCTGTGTCCTGCTGCATTTTTTCCCTCTGTGGTTCTAGACTGTGAGCCTTCCGCTCTATGTCCTGCTTTGCTGCCTCTGTCTGTGCCTCTAGAACGTGATCTTCCTCTGCGACACACAGAGCATCCAGGTCTCTCTTTTTGGCCACATATAGAGACTGGACATCGCTCAACAGCTCCAGATACTGTTGAATCAAGAGCTGCTGAGGAGGTCTAGGACTTTGGCCGCCTGTTCCCTCAGGGGGTTCCTGTGGTCCTGGCGTGGGAGAATTCACACTCTCGCGGTGGGATGAACTTTTCCGTGTCCACACATCTTGGGTGATGAGGAGATCTGACAGAGCTTGGTGTCCATTTGCCAATGCAGTACTTTGCAGACCCTCACTCAACCCCAGACTTGATGGTTCCCACAGGGAGGAGACATTCTGTATCGACCTCCAGAAACGACACATCCAGGACCCTGTAAAATATGACATTTCACGTAAACGCGTCACAAACAACGCTCCGTTAGAAGAACTTGCTCTGTTTTTGGTGCGATGTTTCCCAGCTGCTTCCATCTTGACCTAAAGCCAAGGGTGGTGCTACGTGCCCAACCTTCATTGCCCCAACCTAGCGTTGGTTGTGTGTTCTTTTGGGGAGTGGATAAGATTCCCATCTCCATCGGGGGGAAGTGGGGTCTACGTCTCCCAGCAATCTCTGCACTAGTAGCAAAAGGCAAAATTGTGGCAATTTAAATGTCTAAGTAAGGAGGGGTTTGTGGCGGCAGATCCCTGGTGGGGGTCTCTCTGGTGTTTGTATCCATAGTGGGGGTCTCCCTGGCGGGTGTATCCCTGGTGGGGGTCTCCCTAGTGGGTGTATCAATAGTGGGGGTCTCATATCTGCACTGTCCTCTCGGCTGACTTCCCAGTGACCGAAATCGTTGGGTAAATAAAGCGTTCTGCAAACAGAGGTCCCTCGGCGCACATCACAGGATTATACATATACAGGTGGAGGGACTCAGCCGGGGGCAATAACTTAAAGCGATACCTGAGCTGAGATGCGTCTGGAAGGCAGAGAGAAGGTTCGCGATCCCGCGGCTGGTAAGACGATTGTCGCATAGACAGAGCCGGGCCAGTTCCGTGACACACTCTGCGTCGCCCTCATCGACCACGTGACCTCCATAAATAACAGCTCCTGAGAGACATCCCTCTCGATTAACTGAGGACCGCTCACCCCCATTCTGCTGGGTCCCCACACATTGCCCCCCCATTCTGCTGGGTCCCCACACATTGCCCCCCCATTCTGCCGGGTCCCCACACATTGCCCCCCCCATTCTGCTGGGTCCCCACACATTGCCCCCCCATTCTGCCGGGTCCCCGCACATTGCCCCCCCCATTCTGCTGGGTCCCCGCACATTACCCCCCATTCTGCTGGGTTCTCACACATTGCCCCCCATTCTGCTGGGTTCTCACACATTGCCCCCCCCACTCTGCTGGGTTCTCACACATTGCCCCCCCACTCTGCAGGGTCCTCACACATTGCCCCCCATTCTGCTGGGTCCTCACACATTGCCCCCCACTCTGCTTGGTTCTCACACATTGCCCCCCACTCTGCTGGGTCCTCACACATTGCCCCCCATTCTGCAGGGTCCTCACACATTGCCCCCCACTCTGCTGAGTTCTCACACATTGCCCCCCACTCTGCTGGGTTCTCACACATTGCCCCCCCACTCTGCTGGGTTCTCACACATTGCCCCCCCCACTCTGCAGGGTCCTCACACATTGCCCCCCATTCTGCAGGGTCCTCACACATTGCCCCCCACTCTGCTTGGTTCTCACACATTGCCCCCCACTCTGCTGGGTCCTCACACATTGCCCCCCATTCTGCAGGGTTCTCCCACATTGCCCCCCACTCTGCTGGGTTCTCACACCCCGTTCCACACGTACCTGTAAGGAAATGCAGAGCTTCCTCCCAGCTGGTGCAGAGCGATCTCAGTCTCTTCAGAACATGTAGAGCGAGGCTCAGCTCCTCCTGGCCCCTGTTAAAATGCTTCTCATTACAGACACTCTGTAGAGGCTGGGGTGAGGGTGAGTGGGCGAAGTTACCTGTGACACACGTGTGAGTGTGTCCCAGCCTGTGTGAGTGTGCCTCAACCTGTGTGCATGAGCCAGCCTGTGTGAGTGTGCCTCAGCCTGTGTGAGTGTGCCTCAGCCTGTGTGAGTGTGCCTCAGCCTGTATGAGTGTGCCTCAGCCTGTATGAGTGTGCCTCAGCCTGTATGAGTGTGCCTCAGCCTGTGTGAGCGTGCGCCAGCCGGTGTGCATGGGCCAGCCTCTGTGAGTGTGCCTCAGCCTGTGTGCACGGGCCAGCCTGTGTGAGTGTGCCTCAGCTTGTGTGCATGCGTCAGCCTGTGTGAGTGTGCCCTACCTTTTGTACATGTCTAGATGTGAGAAAGGGCAGTAGATACATGGAGTAGAATTTCAGTGCAAGTGGTAGAAGCAGACACAGTAAAAGAGTTCAAGAAAGCTGGGCATGCGCATGAAGCTCTCCCAAAGAATGAAAATGGCACTCAAACGGAGCAGGCAAGATGGCCAGCGGGCTTCTTTCTTCCCTCGCTAGCCATGTTTATGGATACTAACCAGGAGCAGGTCTCGGCCTGCGCGGAGCGGCTGTATTCCTGCCTGCGCTGCAGGATGCTGTGCAGGATCACAAGCTGCAGAGCCTCCCGGCCTAGGGGTTCCTCTTCCAGAAGCTCAGCTGAATCTTTGCAGCTCTGCAGCAGGACAGAGCGGAGGTCAGTGGGGACGGTGCAGAGTACAGGCCAACACGCTAACCTCACGCATGCTGTAGGAGAAACAGGCAGTGCTGTGCGTGAGTGTACTCGGTGCCGTGCTTCTGTGCATTACGGGTTAATTGGAAAGGGTGGTTGTCCCCTGGTGCCTGCAGTATGTCCCATGGTGTAGCGGTGATGAGCACGGCCTTAGGCCTGACCCGAGGTGGAGCACCGGCCACCTCAGGACTTACCTTTGTGGCTGACGTCATTTATACGGCGTATTGAAAAATGACATCATATCCCATCGCTCTGCATGGCAAGGATGCCCAGCGCTAGGTAATATTGCTGTGGAGGCTCTGCTGGGCAAACACAGAGCTCCAGCATGTAACTGAGCTGGTAACAAGGGAGACCTCCCCAAGCGGGCCACGGGGGGGCCAGATCCTCAGCCATTTCAGGTAGACGGCTCACCTGGAAGGGACCCGGCCGCCTCTTCCTGGATTACAACCCAGAGGCGGAAATCAGGATTCTGCGTCATCACGTCTGCAAAAATAAAGACGAGGAACAGCGTGAAGCTCGTGAATTCTACTTACTGCTAACTCATCTAGTCGAACGTCTGTAGGACCAGTGGGCTTTACCCCGGCGCCCCCCGGAGGCCGGGGAAACGAAAGACAGAAAACCCTAACTGCCCCTTCCCGTGTTCCCGTATGTAAACCTATAGAATTTAAAAAATGGAAAAAAAACACCCCTAAAAATGGCTCTCTGAGCTGCCCATTGGCAGGTTGGGGATATCTTCCGATCTCCCCAGAATGACCAGCACAAGGCCATTGATCGAGGTCTGTCAACCACAGCTCCCACATGGCCACCTTGTGATATGACGTCATAACCCGACATTCTGCTTCTGAATGGCCGCCAGTCTCACGTATGACCACAATCCCAACCGAGGTATCCCACTTTGGGTACCCAAAGGTATGGAAATCCTGGAGCACTGGGGACTTTTTTTTTGTAGTTCTTGCCCTCCCGATCTGACCCAGGACATGACCCACTCATCCTGCATTGTCCACAGGCCACGAGGGAAAGAGAACATATGATCTTCCCGTTACATCATTATTCAAAGCCATGTAGAACGTGAGGATGTTATACAAGGTGGGCAAGGAGTTGTGAAGCAGGGTCACAAAGTCAAAGAGATGGTGCAGGAAGCTAGAGGAGGGGCAGGAAGCTAGAGGAGGGGCAGGAAGCTAGAGGAGGGGCAGGACCTGGTGTGAGACACGGGGAGGGCAATCATTATATATATATATTACTACTACACAGCGCAGAACATTATCTACATGCAGGTAACATACAGGAGAGACAGGACACAGGAGCGATTAGCATGTTCTTCTCTCACCGGCTCTCAGCATGTCTGTAAGTGCGTGGGTCAGACTGAGGTCCCACTCCCGTGAATCTCCGCCATATACCAGAAGCCAGTGTCCTTCTCTCTGACATGCGGCGATCGTGGCTCTTGTGTTGAATTCGGGGGGTGGGTGACCCCACCAGATGATCTTCACCTGAAAGAGATGGTCTGTCAGCCACGAAGCACGGAGTGATGGGTAACCCTGCCCGGTGGGCCGCCTTACCTACCTCTTTGCCTCTTTTCTTGGCTAGCTGCCATATTTGAGACAACGGGTGGAAATGAGGTCCAGGTAATCCCAATCGTGGGAGTAGATACACAATAGGTGTCCGTGGATCACTCAGGCTGAGGAGATCTGCCTGCTCTTCCCAGCAATCACCAGACGTAGATCCCAGGATGCATGAACTCAGGTGAGTGAGCACCAGCGCCAGCTTCTCAGGACATAGGATGCGCCAGAGGATCGCTGTCTGGACCAAATTAAGGTGGGCAAAGTGGAGGCAGGGTGCTGGGCCGATTACAGTGGAATTAAGGCGAAAATACTCTTGCCACTGGCTGGCCTGTACACTCAATGAGGAACGGATGCCCCGGAATGGAGGCAGATTCTCCAAGTGCCCCAGCTCTTCCCAGGCCTTGTCTTCCACCCACGAGGGTCTCTGGATGCAGGAGGACATCGGTCCTTTAACCAAAGTGTGTGCCAGTCCCAGGAAGGCCAGCCACTCCACGGCTTGAGGCTGCCCTACCGCTAGAAGGACCTTCAGGACCTGCCTGTGCTCCGGGGTCAGAGTTGGGAGCACGCGGGTGAGAACCCCCCGAGTCACCAGCGTTTCGGTTTTAACACCTTCTTTGGCAGCTTGAATTGCCTCCTTACTGTTCAGAACATTTTGGGCCCAGCGCAGGACCAGCTCTGCTGGGAAGCGATAACACGAAGAGAGCTGGGAAACCTCCTGCAGCCTCGAACTCAACCTACGGACGGAACCAGCCGCTGAAACGTATGGCCCGAGACCTTCATCGAGCTGCCTCTGCAAGGACTCCAAATCCTCCAGCCTCCTCTGCAAAGTGCGCTGGGTCTCCACGCCTTCGGACATCCGCCGGAGGAAGTCTGTATTCTGAAGCAGAGGGCACGGGCTGCAGGCAGAGATACTGAGTAACGAGTCCTGATGAGGAGAGAAGGGGGTATCAGAATCCAAAAGAGCAACAATCACCTGGGGCAGGGCCATTTTGAGGAAGTGAGCCCTTTGCTACTGCCCCCATTGGACACTCCTGGACTCCATGTCACTGCAGCCCGGTATTCACTATCCCCTCGCTTCTTTCCCTATCCCCCATTATCTTTTTATTGTCTCACTGACTCCTCCACCGCCTCACTACCCAGTCCCCTCTCCTTGTCTCTCTCCCCTCTCCTTGTCCATCTCGCCTCTCTCCCCCTCCCCGCACCTCCGCCTGCAGTAGTTCCTCCTGTATCCGCAGGGAGTTTAGGTGGAGAGCGCTCCTCTTCTCCTGCAGCCGCGGCTCCTCAAACAGCAAGACCTCCCTGAGCAGCTCCTCTTCCAGTCCTGAGGGACTCAGACTCATGTCGATGACGTTCACGTCCTTGATGAGGTCAGAGCCCAGTTCTGGGAAGCCAGATGTTAGATGGTCAGCGTATCCCCGACCCACAGCACCGAAGCTACTATGCCTCGTCAGTTCAGACACCCCCGGGTGGTGTTTTGGTGTGAGATGGCAGTCAGTTATTTACCTCTCAGGTTAATCGCTGACCTCCGTGCGTCACAACTAAAGAAACACTTAACACGCTAATGCTCCCACTAAATACCCCTCTGCACAGATTTCCTCCCTGCCCCGCTTACCCTCCGTCAGGCAGTTGAGGGGTAGGTATGTGCTGAGAAAGACATGAAAGGACACTGGTGTCTCTCCACTTAGGGCTGCAGTGCCATCTCTGCCCAGGGCTATGACATCATCTTCATCCTGGGTGGTGATGTCATCACCAGTTTCCGTCTTGCTCTTCTTTTCTCCATCTTGGTACCTCAGTCCACGTATCAGACTCCCAATAGACTTGTTCCTTTCTACATGAGTAATAAGTACCCACATGCCTGAAAGGAGAACACTTGTTTATAGACATTATAGGGAAAGGAGTCTAGTATGAGAGATACAGACTGTCTATCAGAGCACTCCTTCCTCTCTCACTCTCAGCGCACTCTGTCTTTCTCTCTCTCAGATCTCTCTTTCTCTGATGATTCTCTCTCTCAGAGCACTCTGTCTCATTCTCTGTCGATTCTCTCTCTCAGAGCACTCTGTCTTTCTCTCTCTCAGATCTCTCTTTCTCTGATGATTCTCTCTCTCAGAGCACTCTGTCTCATTCTCTGTCGACTCTCTCTCTCAGAGCACTCTGTCTTTCTCTCTCTCAGATCTCTTTCTCTGACGATTCTCTCTCTCAGAGCACTCAGTCTCTCTCTCTCTCTCTCAGATCTCTCTTTCTCTGACGATTCTCTCTCTCAGAGCACTCTGTCTTTCTCTCTCTTAGATCTCTCTTTGTCTGACGATTCTCTCTCTCAGCGCACTCTGTCTTTCTCTCTCTCAGATCTCTTTCTCTGACGATTCTCTCTCTCAGAGCACTCAGTCTCTCTCTCTCTCTCAGATCTCTCTTTCTCTGACGGTTCTCTCTCTCAGAGCACTCAGTCTCTCTCTCTCTCTCAGATCTCTCTTTCTCTGACGGTTCTCTCTCTCAGAGCACTCAGTCTCTCTCTCTCACGGTTCTCTCTCTCAGAGCACTCTGTCTTTCTCTCTCTCAGATCTCTTTCTCTGACGATTCTCTCTCTCAGAGCACTCAGTCTCTCTCTCTCTCTCAGATCTCTCTTTCTCTGACGATTCTCTCTCTCAGAGCACTCTGTCTTTCTCTCTCTTAGATCTCTCTTTCTCTGACGATTCTCTGTCTCAGCGCACTCTGTCTTTCTCTCTCTCAGATCTCTTTCTCTGACGATTCTCTCTCTCTCAGAGCACTCAGTCTCTCTCTCTCAGATCTCTCTTTCTCTGACGGTTCTCTCTCTCAGAGCACTCTGTCTTTCTCTCTCTCAGATCTCTCTTTCTCTGACGATTCTCTCTCTCAGACTCTCTCTCTCACGGTTCTCTCTCTCAGAGCACTCTGTCTTTCTCTCTCTCAGATCTCTTTCTCTGACGATTCTCTCTCTCAGAGCACTCAGTCTCTCTCTCTCACGGTTCTCTCTCTCAGATCTCTTTCTCTGACGATTCTCTCTCTCAGAGCACTCTGTCTCTCTCTCTCTCTCTCTCAGATCTCTCTCTCTTTCTCTGACGATTCTCTCTCTCAGAGCACTCTGTCTCTCTCTCTCTCTCAGATCTCTCTCTCTTTCTCTGACGATTCTCTCTCTCAGAGCACTCTGTCTTTCTCTCTCTCAGACGACTCTCTCTCTCAGAGCACTCTGTCTTTCTCTCTCTCAGATCTCTCTTTCTCTGACGATTCTCTCTCTCAGAGCACTCAGTCTCTCTCTCTCTCTCTCTCTCTCTCTCTCTCTCTCTCAGATCTCTTTCTCTGACAATTCTCTCTCTCAGAGCACTCTGTCTCTCTCTCTCAGATCTCTCTCTCTTTCTCTGACGATTCTCTCTCTCAGAGCACTCTGTCTTTCTCTCTCTCAGATCTCTCTTTCTCTGTCGATTCTCTCTCAGAGCACTCTCTCTTTCTCTGTCGATTCTCTCTCTCAGAGCACTCTCTCTTTCTCTGTCGATTCTCTCTCTTTCTCTGTCGATTCTCTCTCTCTCTCAGAGCACTCTCTTTCTTTCTCTCAGATCTTTTCCGTCACCTTTAGCGTGGGCCGCGTGCAGTCTGTGGCTCAGTGTGCTGTCTGAGGAGTTCACCACGCAGAGTTGAGGTTTATGGCTTGCAGAATTTTGCCTGTTTGTGGCAGAATTGGTCTCAGGGGTCCCCGGCTCGGTGGAAATGTCTGCAGACAGATAAAGACACAGCAAGGGAATCCTACGCCATGTGCTGGACACACGAAACCCGCAGGACACTCCATATTCTGTGCATACTCACATCTCCTACCGGTGTCCTGTTCCACTTCCCCGAGGAGAGCTCTCAGCCACTTCTCTCCACGGTGGTCAGGGTCCAGGATAAGTGTTGGCCTGCAGGATGAGTACCGGGCACCGGCTCGGAGCAGAACGGCTCTGGTCTGAGCCTCTGCACCCATTAACAGTCCATGTCTGTGCCAGTTAAGACGCTCTGCAGAGGAACTCAGCATGTCCAGCACACGGAGAGCTGCACCCGTTGGATTTGAAGGCTCCAGGGCCTCCCTCACATCATCTGGATCCAAAGACACCTCAACACCTCGGCATGAATCCCACCACTTATCCAAGAGCTTGGAGAAACGTGGCCAAGGCAGCGACCCGAGGTAAGATATGGCAGCAGCGACCAGCAGAGCGTCAGCAGGAGCCGAGATTGCGCGTGTGTGCTGCGCCTGAGAAAGGATAAAAGGGCTTCGTTGGCCACAAGCCTTCAGTTGTCCCACTCGACGATGCTACTCTACTTACCTGAGCACTGGTTCATGCCCTGTCCACAATGGCTCCCCCTACACCCTGTGGCAGTGCCAGGCTCTCCCACACCCAGTGAAGATGCCATGATCCCCCACACCATGTGGCAGTGCCAGGCTCCTCCCACACCCAGTGAAGGTGCCATGATCCCCCACACCATGTGGCAGTGCAGGCTCCTCCCACACCCAGTGGCAGTGACAGGCTCCCCCCACACCCAGTGGCAGTGACAGGCTCCCCCCACACCCAGTGCCAGACTCCCCCCACACCCAGTGCCCAGCTTACCTCCAGGGCATCCTTCCATTTTGTTTCATGGGGCTCCAGGTGACGCTCATGCTCCCGCACCACCTCAGATCTCTGCTGTAACACGCTGAGCTGTTGGCGAAGTTCCTCTTCTCTTCTCCTGGCCTCCTCCAGATTCTGCAAACTCTCAGCCTCCGTCCCCTGCAGCTTTTGTGCCGTCATCCTCTTGTCTGCAATTTTTTCGGCTACCTCGATGTCTTGAGCCTCCAGTCCAGCCAGCAAAGCCTCGCCAGCACCAAGCCTCCGCAGAATGGTGGCATGCTGAAGTAGGCCTAGGAGCCACTGACACAGGGAGGCAGCTGCTTGGCTTGACTGCTGTACAGAACTTACATTACCCATGGATCCGCTCACCGCGCGTGTCAGAGACGAGAAGGCGCCATCTGACATCTTGGAGACATCAAAAAACTGCAACATCTGTGACCAGAGAAGAGCAGAACATGAATATCGGAGGCTCACAGGGTCTACACAGCCCCCGTCCTAATTTACTGACCAAAGGTGGTCAACCAGCCAGGCCAGTGGACAATTCACAGATTAAAATATGGGGGTTTCCCACCCAATCAACATGGCCTAACCAGTCCTGTCTACAGCACATTTACAGAGAGTGAATGCATAGAAATCAAATAAAAGGAGCCCATACAGGATCCAGACAGGATGAAAATGCTGCCCAAAGTCCCTGTTAGTCTGGCTATATGTGTAAAGCACACAAAGAAGCTTCAGAAGCAATCAGAGCGGCCCCAGCAATTGCTCTCCAACCATCTGTCCCGATAAAACGTGCCGGGGGGCCGGTGGACAGATCCATTCCTTACAGGCTGAACCGTAACGGAGCAGAAGCAGAAGAGATTTTACGTGGATAAACGTCAAGTTACGCATTTGGGGATCTAAGCGCGTAAATCGCTGCTTGTGAGGTAAATATCCTCCCTTCTCGTACGTTCTGATTTATGTGGGGTGAATAAACAACCCCCCCAAAACGATTAAGGGCCGAAGGACGGACGGATATTTAAAGGAGAAGAACGAGGCGAGGAGAACGTTATCCCGGGACACTCGCCTGATAAAAGTCATCCCGTCCAATCAGCTGCTTGGCGCTGTCCCAGCCCGATTCCTTTCCAAATATGGCGCACACAGCATCCGTTACCATGACAACTTGTGGCGGCGGGACACGATATCGCCTGATTTCTTCAATGTCCGATGGTTTAAGCTGGTCCTGCACGGCAGCCCACCGCAGCTGAGCCTGGAAAGAGAGGCCGGGGTCTGAGAGATGCAGGGGTGGAGGGGGCAGGAGTAGTACGTACCGCCACCGCCGCCGCGTCTCCTCACCTCTTCAAGCTCTTGCAGTCTCCGGCTCCTCGTAGCGCTCACCTGCGCGGCCGTGTACCCCTTAATCTTATCCAGCGCCTTGCACTGCTCCCTAATCCGATCCCGGGAGCTTCTCACCTCCGCTAGCCGCTGCCTCCACTGCTGCACGTTCTGTGGGAGGTAATGGGGAGGAATTACACCCAACCCTACCGAGCTTAGGTTACGGAGGCAGTTCCTCCTGTAACTGCCATGGGGTCATTCTAGTTCATGGCACTGGGGGAGGTAAAAGGGACCATCGAGGGACCACACCTGGGGCAGGGGCTTCCAGGGCACCTTCCGGGAGGATGGAGGCAGTTAGCAGAGGAGAGGTAACCATCGCATTTAAATTGTCCTGCGCTGCGATACGTTATAACGATATAAAAGTACTGGCTCACCTTCTCTGCCTCGTGGAGATGCCGGGCTACAACTCCCAGATCCCCTGCGCACTTTCTCCCCTCCTCGTGCACCTCGTGGACCCGGCTCAGAGCAGCCTGGAGCCTGGAGTTACAGAGAAGGCAGAGATCACCGTGTGATCACCGTGAACTAATAGCGGATACGATTAGATTGTCAGCTCTGAGGGACAGTTTGCATATAAGAAGCAGACGTGTAACGGACTCACGGATGCGGAGCCTGAGAAGCAGACGTGTAACGTACTCACAGACGTGAAGAAGCAGACATGTAACAGACTCACGGATGTGGAGAAGCAGACATGTAACGGACTCACGGACACGGAGCCTGAGAAGCAGACATGTAACGGACTCACGGACATGGAGAAGCAGACATGTAACGGACTCACGGACGTGGAGAAGCAGACATGTAACGGACTCACGGATGTGGAGCCTGAGAAGCAGACGTGTAACGTACTCACAGACGTGAAGAAGCAGACATGTAACGGACTCACGGACACGGAGCCTGAGAAGCAGACATGTAACGGACTCACGGACATGGAGAAGCAGACATGTAACGGACTCACGGATGTGGAGAAGCAGACATGTAACGGACTCACGGACACGGAGCCTGAGAAGCAGACATGTAACAGACTCACGGACACGGAGCCTGAGAAGCAGACATGTAACGGACTCACGGACGTGGAGAAGCAGACATGTAACGGACTCACGGACACGGAGCCTGAGAAGCAGACATGTAACGGACTCACGGACGTGGAGAAGCAGACATGTAACGGACTCACGGACGTGGAGAAGCAGACATGTAACGGACTCACGGACGTGGAGAAGCAGACATGTAACGGACTCACGGACGTGGAGAAGCAGACATGTAACGGACTCACGGATGTGGAGAAGCAGACATGTAACGGACTCACGGACACGGAGCCTGAGAAGCAGACATGTAACGTACTCACGGACACGGAGCCTGAGAAGCAGACATGTAACGGACTCACGGACACGGAGCCTGAGAAACAGACATGTAACGGACTCACGGACGTGGAGAAGCAGACATGTAACGGACTCACGGACACGGAGCCTGAGAAGCAGACGTGTAACGGACTCACAGACACGGAGCCTGAGAAGCAGACGTGTAACGGACTCACGCACACGGAGCCTGAGAAGCAGACATGTAACGGACTCACGGACGTGGAGAAGCAGACATGTAACGGACTCACGGACGTGGAGAAGCAGACGTGTAACGGACTCACGGACGTGGAGAAGCAGACGTGTAACGGACTCCCGGACGTGGAGAAGCAGACATGTAACGGACTCACGGACACGGAGCCTGAGAAGCAGACATGTAACGGACTCACGGACACGGAGCCTGAGAAGCAGACATGTAACGGACTCACGGACACGGAGCCTGAGAAACAGACATGTAACGGACTCACGGACGTGGAGAAGCAGACATGTAACGGACTCACGGACACGGAGCCTGAGAAGCAGACATGTAACGGACTCATGGACACGGAGCCTGAGAAGCAGACATGTAACGGACTCACGGACATGGAGAAGCAGACATGTAACGGACTCACGGACGTGGAGAAGCAGACATGTAACGGACTCACGGATGTGGAGAAGCAGACATGTAACGGACTCACGGACACGGAGCCTGAGAAGCAGACATGTAACGGACTCACGGACACGGAGCCTGAGAAGCAGACATGTAACGGACTCACGGACGTGGAGAAGCAGACATGTAAAGGACTCACGGACGTGGAGAAGCAGACATGTAACGGACTCACGGACGTGGAGAAGCAGACGTGTAACGGACTCACGGACGTGGAGAAGCAGACATGTAACGGACTCACGGATGTGGAGAAGCAGACATGTAACGGACTCACGGACACGGAGCCTGAGAAGCAGACATGTAACGTACTCACGGACACGGAGCCTGAGAAGCAGACATGTAACGGACTCACGGACACGGAGCCTGAGAAACAGACATGTAACGGACTCACGGACGTGGAGAAGCAGACATGTAACGGACTCACGGACACGGAGCCTGAGAAGCAGACGTGTAACGGACTCACAGACACGGAGCCTGAGAAGCAGACGTGTAACGGACTCACGCACACGGAGCCTGAGAAGCAGACATGTAACGGACTCACGGACGTGGAGAAGCAGACATGTAACGGACTCACGGACGTGGAGAAGCAGACGTGTAACGGACTCACGGACGTGGAGAAGCAGACATGTAACGGACTCACGGACGTGGAGAAGCAGACGTGTAACGGACTCACGGACGTGGAGAAGCAGACGTGTAACGGACTCCCGGACGTGGAGAAGCAGACATGTAACGGACTCACGGACACGGAGCCTGAGAAGCAGACATGTAACGGACTCACGGACACGGAGCCTGAGAAGCAGACATGTAACGGACTCACGGACACGGAGCCTGAGAAACAGACATGTAACGGACTCACGGACGTGGAGAAGCAGACATGTAACGGACTCACGGACGTGGAGAAGCAGACGTGTAACGGACTCACGGACACGGAGCCTGAGAAGCAGACATGTAACAGACTCACGGACGTGGAGAAGCAGACATGTAACGGACTCACGGACGTGGAGAAGCAGACATGGAACAGACTCACGGACATGGAGCCTGAGAAGCAGACATGTAACGGACTCACGGACACGGAGCCTGAGAAGGAGACATGTAACGGACTCACGGACGTGGAGAAGCAGAGATGTAACGGACTCACAGACACGGAGCCTGAGAAGCAGACATGTAACGGACTCACGCACACGGAGCCTGAGAAGCAGACGTGTAACGGACGCACGGACGTGGAGAAGCAGACATGTAACGGACTCACGGACGTGGAGCCTGAGAAGCAGACATGTAACGGACTCACGGACACGAAGCCTGAGAAGCAGACATGTAACGGACTCACGGACACGGAGCCTGAGAAGCAGACATGTAAAGGACTCACGGACACGGAGCCTGAGAAGCAGACGTGTAACGGACTCACGGACACGGAGCCTGAGAAGCAGACGTGTAACGGACTCACGGACACGGATCCTGAGAAGCAGACATGTAACGGACTCACGGACGCGGAGCCTGAGAAGCAGACGTGTAACGGACTCACGGACACGAAGCCTGAGAAGCAGACGTGTAACGGACTCATGGACGCGGACAGACACCCTGCACCCTTTGCTCTTCTCTCTCACCTCTGTTGTTCTCTCTCTATGCCCGCGCTCAGACACGCCAGGTATCTCACATACGTGTCTACGAAGCCGATGAACGCTCTCTTGGAGGCGAGCGCGATGCGAGGGCAGAACCTCGAACAGTAACTCTGGGCAGAAAGATGGATGAGAGACATCACCTCTGGCAAAGGCCTGCGAGACACAGGGGAGCCTGGAGGAAAAGAGACAGCCACGGAACATGAGTGAGAACCATGGGGCAAAGACAAGGGCCCTCACAGCGCCTCTCACGACCACCCTCCAGTGACAGGGAAGTTTCAGCACGGAAGGGCAGCTTCATGTTCTGGGTTATTTTGCTGCCCAGGGGCAATACGAGACCAGTTATTGATCTGCTGTATCTGCACCAGGGGGCTGCACATTCTACCTGACTGGATCCTCTGTCTTCTCAGGGTGGGCTCAGCGTGTGTTTATGTAATGTGAGAGTCTGCATGGCTGCTGTGCTTCTCATCGGTGCAGCCGGCTGGGTTTAACCCCCTGGCAGTCACTGACCCGGCACAGTTAGACCCGGCACAGTTAAACCCGGCACAGTTAAACCCGGCAGTTCTGGAGTAACATGCGCCGGGATCCTCTTGATCCTCCTAGACTTACCCTGAGACCCTCCTAGAAGCTGCTGAGCAACGTTCTCCAGAGAGCAGAGACTCCATGGCTGGTAGTGATCTGGACACATGTGGTTTGGAGGCTTGTGCATAGCACTCTGCAGCTGCAGAACATGGAGATTGCTCTGCACACAGCGCCAGAACCTGGAAGAGAGATGAGCAGAGAAACGGGATGTCATTATTAATCCTCGGGGCACGTCCTTGTGTTTGCCCCCACCCTGGATCCTCGGTCCTAGAAGCCCGAGCCCCCATTTCTCTGAATCGCTCTGATTGCGGACTCTTCTCTCTGCCTCCCTCTCTTACCTCTCTTGC
The DNA here is from genome assembly GCF_027358695.1 of Spea bombifrons. NCBI lineage: Eukaryota > Metazoa > Chordata > Amphibia > Anura > Pelobatidae > Spea > Spea bombifrons. The sequence goes on along the minus strand of NC_071088.1, from coordinate 141,269,593 downwards.
AGCTCTTTTTTGCTGCAGTTTTTTTTGCCGCCCCTCTCGTTCTGCTGCAGAGCCTGCAGAGCTCGTTCTTCTTCCTCCGCGCTGTGCAACCCCACAAAGGTTCCTTCACGAACCAGACACGAAAGCTCCTGCTGAGCCCGTTCCGATACGCCTTCATGCACCAGAATGGCCGTTCCCATCCCCAGGACTCCAGCCTTCCAGGAGGCCTCCCTAAGAAGATTGTGCCGTTCCTCCCGTGTCTCATTGCCGCGGAGCTCCAGCAGCAGGCATCGGGTGAGCTGTGCTGCCAGTCCGGCTAAGGTCCTCCTTCCCGTGGCTGGGTATTGAGCGAGCAGAGCTAAGTGACCCTGGGGAAGCAGCAGAGCCCGGGTGAGACGGGCAATATGTTTGAGGTCCTCTGGTGGGAGAATCAAGCCTCCCGTCTGTGCGGTGTAGGAGACGACGTCTTGCCGCTCTTTATAAACGTGGACCTCTGTTCCTTCTCTGGTCCCACGGATCACCGCATGACAGAAGGTCATGTCCCGAAGGGGTCCATCGTTTAGCAGCAGATGAGAGGGCAGAAGATACTCCTCGGGGGCTGGAGAGGAATGGCTTGAGATTCTTGACGTACATGTTGTGCCACGTTTTATCTCCTGGCCACTGCTTGGCTCGGTTTCTCCAGCGCCTTGTAGGGTTCTGGTACCTGGTTGGTCCTCCTCTGGAGTCGTATCCTGGGGTCCAATACAGAATGTTTGCCGGGCACATCTCAAGAGGATGTCTCTGAACGCCTCTCTCTCTTCTTCAGTCTCCACCACGTCACTGAAGCTTAAAAGAGCCTCGTGCATCCAGAGACGGGCAATACCCCGTGTGGTGTGGAGTCGAGCAGGGAGGGCAACATCGGGCTTTGAGGAGAGAGAAGGCCCTGGGGATGGGCACAGTTGGGTCACGCTGTGGTGTAATCTGTGAAGGTGACGTAGGGAGAAGAGGTAACGTGGAGGGAGAGTTTGTATCAGCTCATTATACAGAGTAACCGTGGCTTTTGCCAACGCTGTGCCGAGAACCACAGCCTGGGGCAGGGGCAACGTCTTCTTCAGCCACGCAGTCAGCCTGGGGGTAAATAAACTCAGCAGGGATTCCGAGCTGCATGGAGGCAGAACGAGGACAAAGAAGAGACGGGTGAGTCTTGGACACAACCCACCACCTACATCCTCAGGTGGGCACAAGGTGCCCAGGAAGCTTGTCCCTGGTACACAAGCTGTGCTCTGATTGGCCGAGACAATATCACGTAAAGCCTCCAGAGTGGGATATGTCTTACTGTCCGTGTCTGTTGGGAGAGAGAAGAACAGCAAACGTGTGGGTAAAATCAATGATACTATATATCACATAATCACATAATCTGTAATATCTTTAGATTTTATAAAGAAATGAGTGTGCTGGCATGGCCACAGACCTGTCCATCATACAGCAGAGGCCCACATGGCCACAGACCTGTCCATCATACAGCGGAGGCCCACATGGCCACAGACCTGTCCATCATACAGCGGAGGCCTACATGGCCACAGACCTGTCCATCATACAGCGGAGGCCCACATGGCCACAGACCTGTCCATCATACAGCGGAGGCCCACATGGCCACAGACCTGTCCATCATACAGCGGAGGCCCACATGGCCACAGACCTGTCCATCATGCAGCAGACGCCTACATGGCCACTGACCTGTCCATCATACAGCAGAGGTCCACATGGCCACAGACCTGTCCATCATACAGCGGAGGCCCACATGGCCACAGACCTGTCCATCATACAGCAGAGGCCTACATGGCCACAGACCTGTCCATCATACAGCAGAGGCCCACATGGCCACAGACCTGTCCATCATACAGCGGAGGCCCACATGGCCACAGACCTGTCCATCATGCAGCAGAGGCCTACATGGCCACTGACCTGTCCATCATACAGCAGAGGCCCACATGGCCACAGACCTGTCCATCATACAGCGGAGGCCCACATGGCCACATACCTGTCCATCATACAGCAGAGGCCCACATGGTCACATACCTGTCTATCATACAGCAGAGGCCCACATGGCCACAGACCTGTCAATCATACAGCGGAGGCCCACGTGGCTATAAATCTAACCATGAATGACTACGTGGTAAGACGAGCATTAAGTGGCACTGATGTTGCGTAATGTGATTATTTAAACAGAGCGTTACATTTATATATCGCCAGCAGACATCACACAAAATGACAAACTGGTAGAGAAGCAGAAGCGGCTGCGGGTGATGTGTGGAGGCTGTTGGTTGTTCAGGTTGTTTTGATTGGGATGCCGGCTGAGTGTTAGGAGGAAAGGTGGTTTTCAGAGAGCTTTTGAAATTTACATAAAAGAGATGTCAGGAGTAGTGAAGGAGACACTAAAAATACCGTCAGAGAGGAAGGATTTGGGTCGGGAGAGAGCCGTGTCATGGACGCCATGAGCGTGGCGGGTTTGTAAGAAGGAGAAGATGGTCACCTGTGTGAAAGGCTGCGGAGAGCTCCTCGGGAATAACCAGTGAGAAGCGGCCGTTTGTTTATAACGTGTACTAATTAACTACCCCACGTCTCACTGGTGGCTGCCAGCACCATAACGTCATAATAACCCACCTGCAGCTTCACAAGTACCCCCAGTACCCCTAGTAACCCCAATACTCCCAGTACCCCTAGTACTCCCAGTACCCCCAATATCCCCAGTAACCCCAATATCTCCAGTTTCCTCAGTACTCCCGGTATCCCCAGTTTCTATGTTACGTAATCTGGATAGGGGTAGTTTGTAAAATGTGACACCAGAACACGGTCACCGTGGAACCCACCAAACGAAGCTTCATGCAGGTCATCAAGGAAGAAGAGACGGCGGACGCGACGTCCGTGGGGGGTTTGTTGTCCTGCCGTAGGCGACATTTCTTGTTGACCACCCAGGAACTTGCGCAGCTGAGCAGCATCCAACAAGGGGCTGACGGGGACCCGGTGAGAAACCACTCCATGGGGCGTCACGGACTCCACCAGGCCTGTCTTCCCAGATCCACGAGGACCAACTAACAGGACAGGCCGGCCAGAGCGAGCGAGAGATCTCACAGCGGCAAGAACAGCCTGAAACTGAAAGAAAACGGTCATCTATACATTATACAGGGACCCGGCTCACTGATTTATCTATACATTATACAGGGACCCGGCTCACTGATTTATCTATACATTATACAGGGGGCCGGTCACTGATTTATCTATACATTATACAGGGGGCCGGTCACTGATTTATCTATACATTATACAGGGGGCCGGTCACTAATTTATCTATACACTATACAGGGGCCGGTCACTGATTTATCTATACATTATACAGGGGGCCGGTCACTGATTTATCTATACATTATACAGGGGCCGGTCACTGATTTATCTATACACTATACAGGGGCCGGTCACTGATTTATCTATACATTATACAGGGGCCGGTCACTGATTTATCTATACATTATACAGGGGGCCGGTCACTGATTTATCTATACATTATACAGGGGCCGGTCACTGATTTATCTATACATTATACAGGGGCCGGTCACTGATTTATCTATACATTATACAGGGGCCGGTCACTAATTTATCTATACACTATACAGGGGCCGGTCACTGATTTATCTATACATTATACAGGGGGCCGGTCACTGATTTATCTATACATTATACAGGGGGCCGGTCACTGATTTATCTATACATTATACAGGGGCCGGTCACTGATTTATCTATACATTATACAGGGGTCAGTCACTGATTTATCTATACATTATACAGGGGGCCAGTCACTGATTTATCTATACATTATACAGGGGCCGGTCGCTGATTTATCTATACATTATACAGGGGGCCGGTCACTGATTTATCTATACATTATACAGGGGGCTGGCTCAGCCCTTTAAGCAGAAAAGCTCCAGGGGTGTGTCCGTCACAATGCGCAGGGGAGATGGGGGGGGCGCAGGGGGGGTAGTTAATTCTCCTGCAGAGACCTGTCGGGGGGTGACTGCAAAATAACAACAAATGCTGAGAAATGCATGGGATACCTGAGGAAGGACGATCTCTTTCCTGATTGGCTGCGTCACGCGCATCTCCGGAACGAGCACAAGAGCTTCCTCTTCAGGGCTGGGGTGCATTTCGAAGAGAGACGCGGCTTGCGGGATGACGACTTGTAATGGACTGTCTGCGAGGATACCCCGCAAAAAGGCATCAAACGGGGGGCGGTGCCTGCAATGGGGCAGATGGCGAGCGTTAAACGCGATGGGGCACACGGCCAGCGGTACACGTGATGGGTCACAAGGCCAGCGGTACACGCGATGGGGCACAGGGCCAGCGGTACACGCGATGGGGCACACGGCCAGCGGTACACGCGATGGGGCACACGGCCAGCGGTACACGCGATGGGGCACACGGCCAGCGCTAAAACGCAAGGATGACAGAAATGCTGGAGAATGGGGAGGAAAGAGATGGGAATAAGCCAGAGAGGGAGGGAAACAGAGCAGAGAGAGAGGTGGACGGCTGGGAGAGAAGGAGAGAGAGGCTGCTGTTTAGTATCTGCAGTAACAGGGACTGTTTGTGTGCATGTAACCCGGTGCTCCCAGTGGATCCAGTTCGGTGATCTTGCCAGAGTCTATGGCTTCTGCTAATTGACGGCGGACATCTTGGATCTACTCACCTAGGATTTAAGTGTCCAGCGAACCCCCAAACAAAGGAGTAGAGGAAGCAGGACTGAGCCAGACTGTGGTTGCGATGTGGAATCAACAGGTCCAAAGAGGAGAGTCCCAAACCTCTTTCCATCATTTTCTCAGAATTTTCTGTAAAAGAGGTAAAGAGATTAAATTGGACACTTAAATGCTCCCCTCCCTGGTCTCCCGGACATCGGTGGGTTAGCGGACCTGCAGCCTGTTGGGTTTCCTTTGGGATTTCGGCAGCTTTTGGCTCCTGTGGTTTTCCTCGCCACCGTAATGACGGACTTGGTATGTTCTCGCGAGGCAGGTACTGATCCATCAGAGCCTGTTGGATGTTACAGAACGAGGAGACCTCGGATATGCCCCGAGCTGAGGGTGCAGTGTGGGGGTGCAGTGCGGAGGAGCAGGACTGCTCCAAAAATCTTAGAGTCCTGGGTATGAAGCTCTCGCTCAGGATTTGAAGCAAGCGGGCGGTATCCAAAGTGATTTCATATCTCACATACAGCTTGGACATAAAGGCTCCCAGCACTGCCCTCCACGTGTCCACCCCACCACAGTGCACAAAAGCACAGGCAGTGGATATGGCAGGAGTAATGTTCGACGTGTCCGTCATCTCAAACACGAATTTGGTGGATTCTGGCCGGCAGAGACCTTCACCGTTAGGCAATGTCAATCCTGAATACGGGCCGAACAGACAGGAAATGGGTTCTGTCCAGTGTGGGCTGGCTGACCCATCTATAATTACCCACTTTAAGGCTGCAGATCCTTCAGCGTTTCTATGCAGAAGATGGGAGAGGATTCCATCCTTCTGGTTTCCATCATGCATTCCTCCAACAAGCTCTTGTGTAGTCAGACTATTGGGGAAGAGGTGGATGGTGTGTACTGGCTGGAATGTGTTTCTGACAGACTCTTCCTTGGCTGCTGGTTGCTCTGTGGCACTTGCCAGGCAGTTCATGGCCCGGGACAGGACTCTCCAACATGTGGTTTTCCCACTTCCCGGGCTGCCGGTGAGCAGAACTCCTGGGCTTTGCTGAAGAGCTTGAAAAAGTTCCAGAACTTTGCAACTAAGCTCAGGGTGAGCTTCAAGTCCTGCCATCTGCAGATCTAAATGAACAGAATTGAGGAGCTCAGAGTTTGCACAAGGCTCCAGGGATGGCAACATTGGGAAGACACCTTGGAGGATGTCCTTCAAGTGACTGCACTGAGAAGATGGAAGCCCAGACCAGAATGAAGACGCATATATTTCTCTGAGCAGCATCCCTTCCTCAACGTTGCTAGGGGTGAGTGAAGATGGCTCTATGGAAGCCCTGGAGTCTCCTACAAACCCAATAGTATTGGTTCTGTTGTGCAAGGCACTTGTTTTCAGGTAGGAAGAAGCCTTGTGAATTGCGTCTTTCATAAGTGAAGAGCAGGTGGTTGGAGATACCGACGATGACTGCTGTGCAAACTTGAAAAAGCTTGAGATCTTTCTGGCCAAGCGTTTATGGTCCTGAAATCCTGCAGCCAGCAGGGCTAGTTCAGCAGTTACTCGCATGTCTGGAGACAGGAGGGACACTGGTCTGAGGACCAGGCGAAGATTTGAAGGAAGATCACAGGAGTAGTTGAGATGAGGTAGAGTCATGAAGCAGCCATAGCTCTGGTTGACTGAAACTGCCTTTCCTCCAAACTGGATCTCTCCTATCACTCTCGGCTGGAGACATTCATTCTCAGGTCCCTGGCCACAGGGAACCAAAGCTTGGCAGGAAGACTGTATACTCCAGAGAAGCTGCCCGAGTGATGAGTGGACCTCCTTTGTCAATCTGTGTGCACTGTCTAGAACCAGCCATGCCCCTCCACGCAGCGCCCCCTGTAAGTGCTTACTCAGTCTGCCCAGCTGTATACCAGCCCAGCATTTCAACAGCAGGACCTGACGCCCCAAGGCATGGCCGAGAGCCATCACTGTGTCAGCTCTGCTGCTCTCGTCTTGTCCAATGACCACACCACAGTGGAACCGCTTCAGAGCAAGAATCAGGCCCAACGTGGTTCTGTCAGACAGAGAGCTCTGTATGAAGCTGCCTCCTAAACCAATATATTCATAGTCATACGTCAGATGGTAGCCTAGAACATCCACAGAATAAAGAGTGGATATGGTGGTCTTAGGGGGTATTTCAACCTGACCATCTTCCGGATCCAAATGCTCAGCGTATCTTGGACCCAAGACTACTCTGTATTTCAAGATCTTGGCCCATGCAAAAGAGTCAGTTCTCTGAATCCCCTCATCCAGCAAACTGCAGACACGGTCCCTCTGAAGTGCTGCAAGTGTGACCCAGGCAGACATAGCGGCTCGGGCCCTGCAGGTGACCGTGGAATTGTAGACATCTTGTAGACGCTGAGCCAGGAATTCAAGCTTCTGATTGTGTTTCTCTCTGAGAGAGCTCTTGTGTTGGATGGACAGATGATCTTCCATCTCCTCACACCACAGGACCTCCTCGCTCAGGGCCAGACACTGCCAGGGGTAGCTTGTAACCCACTGTTTGCAGGACTCAAGATGAGTGACGTTCAGGAAGCCCGCTTCCCTCCGCTCACTCAGACACAGATCCAGCTGAGTTCTCACACTCTCCCTCATTTTCTCCTCCAGTTCACACAGCCATGAAATGATCTGTAGGTTGTCAGAGATGGGGGAGTTTAAATGAAGTCTTTCATTATGAAGTCCCTCTACCCCTGTGGTTAGTATTTGGCGGCTGTTTAGGGTGGCATTTATAGGGGACAGCATTTCAAGGGGCTGAATCTTATATAGAACATTTTTAAGGTTGGGAAAGCAGAGCAGGGCACAGCGAGTGCGCTCTGCAGGCTCCGCAGGGGCAGTCAGTACGTGAAGCAAGTCCCTGTCGCCCAGAAAGAAGAGTCGAGGACAGAGAGATCTGGAAGAGTCCAGTGCGGGGCTCATGTCTGCCATGATGTCCTCCATGATGCCGATCCCTTTGCAGAAAGCAGAAGCAAGAGCTTCTCCATGGAAGGCTCGATGGCGTCCGTTCTGAGGCTGGGTCAGGACGAACATAACAAGCGGGTCCTGCGCGGTTACCGCCAAGAAGGAGCGGTAATTCTGGTCGACCGCCTGGAACCGGACCACCTGTTGGGGAAGAGAGGGAGATTCTGAAGCAGGGGTAACAGCCTAGAGCAGGACAGAGGCAAAAACGCTGGCATCAAACGAGTGATGACAGTCAGTGTCAAGGGAATGTACCGTATAACTCAGGTGATGCCTAAGGGGGGTAATTCAGGGGTGTTGTGGGGTAAATGATATGACGGGTAATACGAAGCCTGACCTTTTCTGCATCAAGCGGGAAAACCCCCATCTCTTGGGTGGCTTTGGTTATAAAGACCCATTTCTCCTGGAACTGAATCCAGAGGTCCAGGTGGCGGCCTGAGAGAGAGAGAGAGAGAGAGAGAGGCAGTCAGCACGACAGAATACGTGTGACATAGAGACAGTCAGCGCGGTAGAATACGTGTGACATAGAGACAGTCAGCGCGGTAGAATACGTGTGACAGAGAGACAGTCGGCGCGATAGAATACGTGTGACAGAGAGACAGTGTGAAGAGAGCGCGGGAGTTAGTGTGCAGTGATAGAATACGTGTGACAGAGAGACAGTCAGCACGGTAGAATACGTGTGACAGAGAGACAGTCGGCGCGATAGAATACGTGTGACAGAGACAGTGTGAAGAGAGCGCGGGAGTTAGTGTGCAGTGATAGAATACGTGTGACAGAGAGACAGTCAGCACGATAGAACACGTGTGACAGAGAGACAGTCGGCGTGATAGAATACGTGTGACAGAGACAGTCGGCGCGATAGAATACGTGTGACAGAGAGACAGTCAGCGCGGTAGAATACGTGTGACAGAGAGACAGTCGGAGCGATAGAATACGTGTGACAGAGAGACAGTGTGAAGAGAGCGCGGGAGTTAGTGTGCAGTGATAGAATACGTGTGACAGAGAGACAGTCAGCACGATAGAATACGTGTGACAGAGAGACAGTCGGCGTGATAGAATACGTGTGACAGAGACAGTCGGCGCGATAGAATACGTGTGACAGAGAGACAGTCGGCGCGATAGAATCCGTGTGACAGAGAGACAGTGTGAAGAGAGCGCGGGAGTTAGTGTGTATTTGACACAGGCGTTTCCCCTTAGAGGCCAATATACTTGTAGAGTAAAGTGATGACCTCTTCTTCAGGGAGGGACCTCTGAGGTCTGGTGGCACCGGCCATCTTGCTTTATGTGGCGCTCAGAGTGAGAGAGATAACACACCAAGTGCCTGAAAATGTCTAACTCCATAAACCCTCCAACACATGCGCGCACACCAACCGAAAGCCTCCAGTTTCTGCATCCAATCAGACACCTCGTCCTGCATGCCGGGGGTGAGAGGAGACGCGTTCATCATGCGCAGAGTCACCCGGCTGTCATCCAGCAGACTGTGGAGAGACTCCACATCTGAAACAAACAGGTTGATGCAGGGGGTGCGGGTAAATACAGGCAGAGGACAGAGGGGGTGTGGGTAAATACAGCCAGAAGACGGAGGGGGTGCGGGTAAATACAGCCAGAGGACGGAGGGGGTGCGGGTAAATACAGGCAGAGAACAGAGGGGGTGCAGGTAAATACAGCCAGAGGACGGAGGGGGTGCGGGTAAATACAGCCAGAGGACGGAGGGGGTGCGGGTAAATACAGGCAGAGGGCGGAGGGGGCGCGGGTAAATACAGGCAGAGGGCGGAGGGGGCGCGGGTAAATACAGGCAGAGGACGGAGGGGGTGCGGGTGAATACAGGCAGAGGACGGAGGGGGTGCGGGTAAATACAGGCAGAGGACGGAGGGGGTGCGGGTAAATACAGGCAGAGGACGGAGGGGGTGCGGGTAAATACAGGCAGAGGACGGAGGGGGTGCGGGTAAATACAGGCAGAGGACGGAGGGGGTGCGGGTAAATACAGGCAGAGGACGGAGGGGGTGCGGGTAAATACAGGCAGAGGACGGAGGGGGTGCGGGTGAATACAGGCAGAGGACGGAGGGGGTGCGGGTGAATACAGGCAGAGGACAGAGGGGGTGCGGGTGAATACAGGCAGAGGACGGAGGGAGTGCTGGTAAATACGGGCAGAGGACGGAGAGGGTGCGGGTAAATACGGGCACAGGGCGGAGGGGGTGCGGGTAAATACGGGCAGAGGACAGGGGTGCTGGTAAATACAGGCACAGGGTGGAGGGGGTGCGGGTAAATACAGGCAGAGGACGGAGGGGGTGCGGGTAAATACAGGCAGAGAACGGAGGGGGTGCGGGTAAATACAGGCAGAGGATGGGGGGGTGCGGGTAAATGCTCAGGATCATTGGCAGATTGCTTGTTAATTCTGGATCCTGCGTTGGGGAGAAAGTCTCACCTGTCAGTAAAAAGGCCCCGCTGTCCTTTCTGTGAGCTCCCTCCTCAGATTCCCATAATCTGACACTTGCAGGTGAGTGTGAGCTCCCTGGGGTGGGCTCTGAGATCCCCACATGGAGGAAAAATTTCACCAGGTGGAACCGCGCCTCTCGCCAAACACTTTGCAGCTTCTGGAATCTCTGGAACAACATCAGCTCTGCCCGGGCCCCGCGAGCAACCTATCACAGGCAAACACGCGCGTGAGTACAACTCCGGGAGACAGCTCCATTAATGAGTGTGACACACAACTGACAGGAGACCTTCTCAATTTCATCCTGATGCTGGAGAAGTGGAAACGCCAACAGGTCACCGATGGTCATTGTCTCCAGACCACAAAATGTTTCCCCCATCCCTGCCACAGGAGACAAGCATTAAATAACGGCAATGGAGACATGCGTTGGAACGACAGAGCAGCTCCTGAGCTGGGAAAACTGGTATTAAGAGTCATAAGGACCTCTACCACGCCCACCACCTACCACCATAAGGCTACCAACCCAACAAGAAGCAACACAAACCCCATGGATCCAGCTACCATTCAGATGAACAGCCGGCTACCAACTGTCCCAGTCCCTATTTACTACCAACCCAAGTGCCATCTAAGTGACCACCACCCACCCAGTGACCATCAAGCCAACTGATTCTATGGTGATCTACCCCAAATCCTGTCTACCCCTCCAAGGCCCTACACCCCACCTTCATCTCTTTCCTTCCACCCTAAGATTCTGGTAGCAAGCAGGCACATATTCTTCTCAAGCCCCCCACACTCATTCAGAGGCCACATATGGTGGCACATTTGCTGTACTTACCAATAAACATGGCTTTCCAGTGCTTGCGCTTGAGTGCAGGGCTTCCCAGTGTCTGGAGAAGAGGTAGGGTCCGCGCCTCATCATCCAAGACTTGTCTCACCTTCTGGATCACCGGATCTTCTTCAGGGAGAATGGCGGCCAGTTCCTGAAGGGTTCCTGCGCAGGTTTCTAGCTTCTCCTTCATCAGCTCGGTGTTCAGCTGTCAGGGGCAGGTAGATGGGGCAGGTTAGGTATCTGAGGAGTGCTAGAGACATGAACCCCCCCCACGTGAAACCACGTAAAGCGCAAGAATTACAGAAGACCAAGCCAAGGCTCTGGAATTGGGAGAAACATTAAGTATCCTACGTTTAATGTGTTAACGATGGATCGTGGCGCATGTAAGGGTAGAACCAGGCTGGCTGCTTGGGGGATGTATTGGGGGGACATTTAACTCCATGTCAGATATCCCAGCATTCACTGGAGGGGTGGGCTCGAAGTAAAATGCAGATTTGAGGGTGGAGGGGCAGATAATCGGAGGAAAGGGTAGATTCTCAGGTTGAAGGGCAGATTTGCTATATAAATATATATAAATAATAACACACACCGTGCAGCCCCCCCCTCGTGGTTTTTCCACGCTGTCCCGTCTCCTGGAATTTTTACCTTCACGAATGGCGTGCGTTTCCAGCCAGCGACATCCGCCATGCTCCTGTCCAGCAGTTTCCACGCCGCTGCCCGCGCCTGGACCTGTTTCTCTCCTCTGATGATCCCTGATACGTCAAATGTCTTTCCTAGAGGCGGGGTGAACAGAGGGTTAATGGCCCAAAAGCAGGGCGGCTACGTCAACAAGCACAGAAATAAAGAGAATAAAAGTAATATTATAAATAGAAGCTCTGGGGTAGTACAGACCACATCTGCCGGACGCGATTCAGCATCGGGCTCACCTTGTAAGGCTTGTCTGGAGCGGCTGAGTTCATGGAGCTGAGCCATCAGGAGGTGAAGTCTCCGGCGCATGTCTCCCAGCTCTCGCAGCACCCGCCCGACATTCTGAGACGGGTCCAGGTAGACGGGAGAAGAGGCGGCTGCGACGAGGCTCTCGGCCTCCCTGTAAAGTGACCGGAAGGGGAGCTCCAGACTCGCCGACATGGAGTAGCGGTTACTGCTCAGGAAGTCAGAGGCGTCCTTCAGGTGCAGGTGGAAATTATCCCAAGTGTCCATCAGCTGAGGACCCACAAAAACGAAGGCAGAGGGACTTTAACAAAGGCCTAGGAGAGGCCAAGGGCCTCCATCACACAAAACTAGGCCAAGGCCTTTTCATAATCGATTAGTTGGCCGATTATTCTTTCGATTAACCGGATACAAAAATAAACGTACATTTTTCATTTATTTAAAATAATTTAATAAACAAACAGGGTGTTGGCAATGATTTTCATTATCGATTATTATCGATTTTATCGATTAGTTGTTGCAGCCCTAGTTACCTCGCAGTGCAGACTTTCTTCTTCTGAGGTTGGCTGCCGGTAATTCATTCGCACCACGGCAGCGAGGGAACCGATGTAATCCAAGCGAGTCTGAAGGTTATCAACACTCTTTGTATACATTTCCACCTAGAGAGAAGGCAGCGCAATGAATGACGCAGTGAATGATGCAAAGAATCACACAGTGAATGAGGCAATGAATGACGCACTAAATCACACAATGTGCATGCATGGAAAAAACGTTGCATTCCAGCAAACATGAGTTCCAATAAAACATTTCGAGGAACACAAGAAAACTTACGTTGGTCCAGTTTATAAATAGACATGTCCAAGGAGAGCTCTCAGGAAACCAAATCCACAGGGTTAGAGTGCTGAGTGGAATGTCTGGAGCAGAGCGCTCCCGGAGCGGAATGTCTGGAGCAGAGCGCTCCCGGTGTGGGATGTCTGGAGCAGAGCGCTCCCGGAGCGGGATGACTGGAGCAGAGCGCTCCCGGAGCGGGATGTCTGGAGCAGAGCGCTCCCGGAGCGGGATGTCTGGAGCAGAGCGCTCCCGGAGCGGGATGTCTGGAACAGGGTGATACCCCACTCAGTCTCACCTTGTTAGCGAATTCAGTAAAAGCTGGGATCTCAGTACTGGGTGATTGAAAAACCTTCAGAGCCAGAGACAGCTCCTGCAGGAGAAGCCGAGAGCGATGAGAGATCTCCGATGTCAGCAGATGGAGAATGTCCTGAATTACAGCAGCCAGGGGAGGACCTACGAGACAGCAGGAAGACCGTTTAATGTGTCCAGCTCAGCGTGACAGCTGAGTGACAAGGCATCTACCCCTTAGGCTGCGCGCCCTCCCCATGTACCTATCTGCCTCTTGATGGGAGTGCAGGAAAGGGTAAGCGCTTGGCTTCTGACTGTCTCTTTCACACAGAGCAGCCGTTCCTCCCAGGCTTTCAGTTTTAGGATGAGATCTTCGTACTCCTGGGCCGAGTTTCCATGGAGCTTCTCGAGGACCCATGACTTCCCACCGCGAAGAGACCCCCGGACCTCAGACACCCAGGAGATCTCATCACAGAACCGCTGCAGCTCACCGAGAGAAGCCTGGAGACGAGACAGAGGGACACAAGCTGCAGCCCACCACTGTCCAGGCCTGGACCCCACACCGTGTCTCTCACTCTCTCTGCTCCATGTCACCTCTCTCACTCTCTCTGCTCCATGTCACTCGCCTCTCTCACTCTCTCTGCTCCATGTCACTTGCCTCTCTCACTCTCTCTGCTCCATGTCACTCGCCTCTCTCACTCTCTCTGCTCCATGTCACTCACCTCTCGCACTCTCTCTGCTCCATGTCACTCACCTCTCTCACTCTCCCTGCTCCATGTCACTCACCTCTCTCACTCTCTCTGCTCCATGTCACTCACCTTTCTCACTCTCTCTGCTCCATGTCACTCACCTCCAACGTTCTCTGCAGTCTTTCTTTGGCCTGAGAGATGAGGTCGTTGTTATAGAGAAGACTTTGCAGAGGCTTTAGATGCAGAGGGAGGTTCTCACCCTTCTCCATGTGCCCCTCGATCTTCAGACCCCCCGCCCTGGCGCACCTCACCAGGGGTACCTCGGGTTTCGGAAGAACCATCCTAAGCTTCTTCTCACTGAGCGTTGGCAGAGGGGGCAATACTGAAAAAAGAGGCTCAGTCACACCAGATCAGAACCATCACCCAGACACCGGACCCGGGGCACAGACCCAGCAGTACCCTGCGCTCTGGGGGGTTCCTGGACACACGCAGTGGGCGCCTCCTCGCTGGTTTCCCGATCAAACATCCCAGTCACCTGCGGATCCAACAGACATCAATCATCAGCGAGTGACAGCTTTAATAAAGAAGAGACAGTCTAATGCCCCACGAAGCCCCACCAGGACAGAGTCTCACCTCCAAGACAGAGTCCAGAACTGAGCCAATCGCTCGCTGGAAGCTCTCCTGCGTAGAATCTCCAATAGGGTTCAGAGACAGCCTGTCCTGCTCTCCAAACTCCAGACTGACTTGCAGGAAGGAGCTGCCGGCCTTGGCCCTGGACTGTGAAAGAGACAGACATAAATCCTGAGAGACCCGCAGGAAGGAGCTGCCAGCCTTGGCCCCGGACTGTGAAAGAGACAGACATACATCCTGAGAGACCCGCAGGAAGGAGCTGTCGGCCTTGGCCCCGGACTGTGAAAGAGACAGACATAAATCCTGAGAGACCCGCAGGAAGGAGCTGCCGGCCTTGGCCCTGGACTGTGAAAGAGACAGACATAAATCCTGAGAGACCCGCAGGAAGGAGCTGCCAGCCTTGGCCCCGGACTGTGAAAGAGACAGACATACATCCTGAGAGACCCGCAGGAAGGAGCTGTCGGCCTTGGCCCCGGACTGTGAAAGAGACAGACATAAATCCTGAGAGACCCGCAGGAAGGAGCTGCCGGCCTTGGCCCTGGACTGTGAAAGAGACAGACATAAATCCTGAGAGACCCGCAGGAAGGAGCTGCCAGCCTTGGCCCCGGACTGTGAAAGAGACAGACATACATCCTGAGAGACCCGCAGGAAGGAGCTGCCGGCCTTGGCCCCGCACTGTGAAAGAGACAGACATGCATCCTGAGAGACCCGCAGGAAGGAGCTGCCGGCCTTGGCCCCCGGACTGTGAAAGAGACAGACATACATCCTGAGAGACCCGCAGGAAGGAGCTGCCGGCCTTGGCCCCGGACTGTGAAAGAGACAGACATACATCCTGAGAGACCCTCAAACACAGACCGTTTCCCTGAGCCGTCGATCTGTCGGGACGGGGCAAACACCCTCCGCACGGCAGACGGGGTGGAGAGGTTATTGGGAGAGACAGGAGCGGCTCTCTTAATACATTCTGGTACCGGAGAAAGCGTCATGGGGGTTGCATTTTCATAAAGGTTAGAGAACAGCACGTGAGGTAAGAAGTCTAAGGAAGCATTATGCAGTAGTGGTTACAGAGATCGGCAACACTGCATAGAAGGTAAGAGTTGACACAAAAAAAATGAAATACCGGTAAATATATTGGTTTAAATATAACCTCCAGCATCATTTTGTCCAAATAACACAGAGACAAGGGGCCTGAGAACAAATCTATAGGTGGTGTTATTATCCATCATCATCATCACTAATAATTATTATTATTTACTATTATCATTATTATAACCATCAATACTATTATTATTATTAGTACTACTTGTATTATTATTATTATTACCACCAATACTATTATTATTATCATTATTATGACCATCAATACTATTATTATTATTATTACTACCATCAATACTATTATTATCATTATTATTACCATCAATACTATTATTATTATTACTAGTACTACTTGTATTGTTATTATCATTATTATTACCATCAATACTATTATTATTATTATTATTACTACCATCAATACTATTATTATCATTATTATTATTATTACCATCAATAATATTATTACTAGTACTATTATATTATTACTATTACTAGTACTACTTTTATTGTTATTACCATTATTATTATCATTGCTATTTACTATTATCATCATCATCATTTTTATTAACGCTATTTATTATTATTATTATTATTATTATCATTGCTATTTACTATTATCATCATCATTATTATTGATATTCATCATAATTATTATTGCTATTTACTATTATTATTTTTTTTTGACTATTATCATCATTATAATTATTGCTATTTACTATTACCATCATCATCATTATTATTAAAGACCTCACGTCTCACCTGGATGATCTCATTCACAAAGCTGCAGATGTCCCTCTGAAGGAACGACCGCAGGTTCTGACAGATGAGATGTCCCACCAATGCCGTTAGAACCCCCAGCCTGCTCGCCCAGGACTCGGCCTGGCGCATGCGCGCATCTGCCTCCTTCCTGTCGGCCCGGCGATCGGAAACCGTCAGCTCCTTATCTCTCTGCAGGGTCTGCACCATGATGTACGTGTCGTCCCTCACCTGCAACCAAGCATTTCAGGAGGCCAGTCAGTCACTTTCGCTCTCCTCCATAATGTTAGGAAACCCTTCAGGCGCTGCAATCATCCAGGAATCGAGGGCAGTTGGCAACGTTACCCAAAATCTACGGGGCCAAATTAATAAAGAGAAACGGTGCCCTAATGGCCAAGAAATCAGGAGAAAAGGTCAATAACACTGCCCAAAATAATAACCCTTTCATTAAATAAATTACTTAGATCATATTTACACTGAGAATATACAGGGATATAACGGCTAATAAGGTCGGTATTAGTTATACAGGCGGAGAGTATATAATATATAATATGAGGAATATACAGTGATGTAATGGATTATAAGGACGGGATTAGTTATACGGGGGGGGAGAGTATATAATATATAATATGAGGAATATACAGGATATAACGGGTTATAAGGACGGGCTTAGTTATACGGCCGGGGGGTATATAATATATAATATGAGGAATATACAGGGATATAACGGGTTATAAGGACGAGATTAGTTATACGGCCGGAGAGTATATAATATATAATATGAGGAATACACAGGATATAACGGGTTATAAAGACGGGATTAGTTATACGGGGGAGAGTATATAATATATAATATGAGGAATATACAGGATATAACGGGTTATAAGGACGGGGTTAGTTATACGGGGGAGAGTATATAATATATAATATGAGGAATATACAGGGATATAACGGGTTATAAGGACGGGATTAGTTATACGGGGGGAGAGTATATAATATATAATATGAGGAATATACAGGATATAACGGGTTATAAGGACAGGATTAGTTATACGGCCAGGGAGTATATAATATATAATATGAGGAATATACAGGATATAACGGGTTATAAGGACGGGATTAGTTATACAGGGGAGAGTATATAATATATAATATGAGGAATATACAGGATATAACGGGTTATAAGGACAGGATTAGTTATACGGCCTGAGAGTATATAATATGAGGAATATACAGGGATATAACGGGTTATAAGGACAGGATTAGTTATACGGCCAGGGAGTATATAATATATAATATGAGGAATATACAGGATATAACGGGTTATAAGGACGGGATTAGTTATACAGGGGAGAGTATATAATATATAATATGAGGAATATACAGGGATATAACGGGTTATAAGGACAGGATTAGTTATACAGGCGGAGAGTATATAATATACAACAGGGCTTGACAAATTTGTTGGGAATCTAGGCGCCAGGTAAAAAAGTTAGGAGCCAGGATTTTTTTAAACTAACAGTTGGTCAGGAGGGATCCTGTTGGTTGAATTAATGGTCGAATTCTCCTCAGAAAAAGTTATTTCCTTTAATAGATTATGCGCATAATCGAGACAAGGCACACAACACACAAAAGTCGAAGCGTTGTCTAATTACGTATTTGGATTACATGGTTTAAATAACTTCTTATACTTCTTATCTGCTTCTAATAGCATGCATCATTCTGATTGGCTACTTTTTAAGCAGGTTACGCCTCTTAGTAGATATGTTGGCGCAACTCGTGATATATCATAGACTAGACATTTTCTACTGTCTTTGTCAGCAATAATATTTATGATAACATAAGCATTTTTCTAACAGATCCGATCATCATCAGCCCACTTACTAAACTCACAGCGTTTGACCTGGAAGCACCCTGGACTTTCAGGTCAGTGCTGTTTGGTTTTTTTTTAAAATACATTTTTTTCATTTTTTTTTAACTCTTTCGATGCTGATGTTCCATTGGAGCACAGCATTGACAGATATTTAGTCCCCACAAGCTTGTGGGGACAAATGTTAACCCCTGCAATGCCACGAATGTGTCATACACAATTATGGCATTGAAGGGGTTAACGCTGCACTGTCGCTCTCATGGAGTGATCAGGCAGCAGGGGGGTGTTGGGGCTGGTCTCCACACTCATGTGGAGATCAAGGAACCCTCTCCCCCTGTCCCTGAAGCTGCCTCTGGCAGCTGGGACTCTATTGCTGGTCTATAGACCAGCCACTGCAGGGGGGAGTCTATGATGACTGCTGTAGGCTTCTATGCCTACAGGAATCATCAAAGGGCTTGTGGGGGCTCGTTTTTTTGCTGTTGCTGGTCTGTCTGGGCTTCCAGGCAGACCACCGGCAGCAGAGCCCCTTACAAAATGGGAGTTAACCCCTAAAACGCCGCGATTGCGGCATTGAAGGGGTTAACGCTGCACTGTCGCTCTCAGGGAGCGATCAGGCAGCAGGGGGGGGTGTTGGGGCTGGTCTCCACACTCATGTGGAGACCGAAGAACCCTCTCCCCCTGTCCCTGAAGCTGCCTCTGGCAGCTGGGACTCAATTGCTGGTCTATGGACCAGCCATTGCAGAGGGAGTCTCTTTGATGACTGCTGTAGGCTTCCATGCCTACAGGAGTCATCAAAGGGCTTGTGGGGGCTCGTTTTTGCTGTTGCTGGTCTGCCTGGGCTTCCAGGCAGACCACCAGCAGCAAAGCCCCCAAAACGGGAATTAACCCCTAAATGCCGCGATCGCGGCATTGAAGGGGTTAACGCTGCGGTGTCGCTCCCATGGAGCGATCAGGCAGCTGGGGGGTGTTGGGTGAGGTCCCCAGACTTGTGTGGGGACCCAATCAACACACAAACCCCTTCCCTGAGGCTGCCTGTGGCAGCTGAAAACACGATTGCTGCTTTTCCAGCAACCGCGTTTTCAGCCTACAGGATCACTCCGTGGGAGTGATCTCAGGCTCGGGGGCGGGCTCGGAGTGGCTGTGCTGTCTGCCCAGACTCCTGGGCAGACAGTAGCAGCAGCGCCCCCATGTGGCGACAGCCTCTTACATCCACAATTTTTTCTGGATGTAAGAGGCTGACAAAACCTAGGCGCCAGGACAAAATTCTCTGTCGCCATGGCGACCTGGCGCCTGGGATTTGTCGAGCCCTGATATATAATATGAGGAATATACAGGGATATAACGGGTTATAAGGATGGGATTAGTTATACGGGACGGAGAGTATATAATATATAATATGAGGAATATACAGGATATAACGGGTTATAAGGACGGGATTAGTTATACGGGGGGGGGGGAGTATATAATATATAATATGAGGAATATACAGGATATAACGGGTTATAAGGACCGGATTAGTTATACGGCCGGAGAGTATATAATATATAATATGAGGAATATACAGGATATAACGGGTTATAAGGACGAGATTAGTTATACGGCCGGAGAGTATATAATATATAATATGAGGAATATACAGGATATAACGGGTTATAAGGACGGGATTAGTTATACAGGGGAGAGTATATAATATATAATATGAGGAATATACAGGGTATAACGGGTTATAAGGACGGGATTAGTTATACGGGGGAGAGTATATAATATATAATATGAGGGATATACAGGATATAACGGGTTATAAGGACGGGATTAGTTGTACGGCAGGAGAGTATATAATATATAATATGAGGAATATACAGTGATGTAATGGATTATAAGGACGGGATTAGTTATACGGGGGGGGAGTTTATAATATATAATATGAGGAATATACAGGGTATAACGGGTTATAAGGACGGGATTAGTTATACGGCCGGGGACTATATAATATATAATATGAGGAATATACAGGGATATAACGGGTTATAAGGACGGGATTAGTTATACGGGCCGGAGAGTATATAATATATAATATGAGGAATATACAGGGATACAACGGGTTATAAGGCATGGGCGTAGGAACCCCTAAAAATCTGGGGGGATAGCACTTTTACTGGTAGGGTATACCTGACCATTTCACCAACAGGGACTTTTATGACATTGCATTATAAATACATAGAGCTTAATATGTAGTTGGTCCCCCTTTGCAGCTATAAGATTTTGGAGAGTTTCTGTGGGGAATTTTTGCAACCATGCCTTTATGGACCTTGTTTTGTACACTGGGGCACAGTCATGATGGAATAGAAAAGGACCCTCCCCAAAACTGTTCCCACAAAGTTAGAAGCATAGTGTTGTCCAAAATGTCTTGGTTTATCACCTTCAGCTCATAAAACGTTCTACTAGATGAATGGGAGAAAATTCCCACAGAAACAGAAAAATCTTACAACCACAGATGGACCCCACTGGACACGGCCACAGAGACTACTATGATGTATTGAAGGAACCATCTAAGACTCCTAACACGTCATGCACACAGGAACAGATCCACACACTTAGACACTTGAATAACATACATACACATGCACACACTAACAAAAACAATCCCACCCTAATATACCTAGACACATGCCCGCTATAACACACCTGGAAACATACTAACATACCCATAAAAACAGATGTGCACAATAACAAACCCACAAACATACGCTATCACACCCAGACACGCAAACACATCCTTCACTTACTCTGCCTACCCGTAGATTTAACACGTGGTGCTTTGTATTAGTGATGCCCTAGACCAAGTAGCACCCCGCAATATTCTCTTGTGTCCAAATGCTAGATACAGTGACGCACACTCATTTTAACCAGAAATAGGCCTGGATTTAACCCTAGGCGCCCCTGAGTTAAACATGTGTTACAGGGAATCATTCTCTTTCCTTTAAGTACGACATGCCTGCTCATACACACATATGCACTGCTCTTACGCATGCCTGCCCACAAAAACACATATATACGCTGCAATTGCCTGCACATACACACTTGCCAGTACTCACACATATGCACTACCCTTTTACACGCCTGCCCAAACATACATAAACTGCTCACACACACATGCCTCCCCATAAATATACACTGCCCTTGCACATACTTACACAGACATATACACTATAAGACAAATACACTCCTTATATACACATATATACACAGCCCATACAGACGTACACATATACACTGCCTATACAGACGTACACATATACACTGCTCATACACACGTATGCACATACACTGCCCTTATATGCGCGTGCCCATACACGCACATATACACACCTGCCCTATACACACACACATGCCTGCCCAAGTGCCCATACACATTCATAAACATTTCCCATATACATGCCTCACCATTTGTATATGCACACACACATATCTACCATCAGACCCCCCCTTCGTTTTGCACATCAGACCCCCCCTCGTTTTGCACATCAGACCCCCCCTCGTTTTGCACATCAGACCCCCCTCGTTTTGCACATCAGACCCCCTTCGTTTTGCACATCAGACCCCCCCTTCGTTTTGCACATCAGACCCCCCCTCGTTTTGCACATCAGACCCCCCCTTGTTTTGCACATCAGACCCCCCCTCGTTTTGCACATCTCACCCCCCCCGTTTTCCACTTCAAACCCCCCCTCGTTTTCCACATCAAACCCCCCCTCGTTTTCCACATCAAACCCCCCCCTCGTTTTCCACTTCAAACCCCCCCCTTGTTTTCCACTTCAAACCCCCCCTCGTTTTCCACTTCAAACCCCCCCCTCGTTTTCCACTTCAAACCCCCCCCCTCGTTCTTCACATCTCTTACCTTTCTCTTCTTCCTTTCTGCTTTCTCTTCATCCTCTCCTTCTGGTTTGCCGCTCACTCTCAGTGCAGTGCGGCTGCGCACAACTGTTTATGCTGAGCGCCGGGGCTGGGATATAAACGTCATATCCCATCGCCCGGCGCTCAGTGACAGAGATCACACTGATCTCCCCAACCAGTCCTGCACGCTGCAGCTGCTGATCGGGCAGCTGTGTACCACTTACAGCCAGGGCCGGACTGGGACTGAAAAGCAGCCCTGGAAAAATTTGGAGACCAGCCCCATATAGTTTATCTCACGGTGAAGCTCTTATACCCACACGCACCCCTTATACACACCCGAGTCACACTATGTGCCATTCTTTTTATCTCATTATTTGTATTAAAATACCAGAAAGTAAAAGTGTTAAAAGGCCCTAATAAATGAAATGCATTACACATAATGGGATCAAAACATTTACTACTGCGAACATTTTTAGATGAAAGAGTTCCATTTTATTCAGTGGAACAAAACACTGATCACATTATTCTTCACGATATTCTGGTAAGAAACTTTTATTCCTTTATTAATTCATGTAGACTATTTTTTTCCATATTTAATAAAAGCTATGATTGAGACATGTTTGGTTTTTATTTCCTTTCATTTGACAGCCTACCCCCGAGTTATGCACCTCTGCCCCCAGGCTTGCCACTCTGCCCCCCTGAAATGCCTTCTAACCCCCTATATGCCACTCTGCCTCCAGAAATGCCTTATACCCCCTATATGCCACTCTCTCCCATGATATGCCTTCTAACCCCCTATATGCCACTCTGCCATATAGGGGGTTAAAAGGCATATCATGGGACAGAGTGGCATATAGTGGGTATAAGGCATTCCTGGAGGCAGAGTGGCATGAAGGGGGTTAAAAGGCATATCATGGGGCACTCTGCCTTCAGAAATGCCTTATACCCCCCATATGCCACTCTGCCTCCCTGATATGCCTCAACCCTCCTATATGCCCCTCTGCCCCGTGATATGCCTTTTAACCCCCTTTTTGCCACTCCACCTCCAGATATGCCTTTTGACCCCCTATATGTCACTCTGCATCCAGAAATGCCTTATACCCCCTATATGCCACTCTGTCCCATGATATGCCTTCTAACCCCCTATATGCCACTCTGCCATATAGGGGGTTAAAAGGCATATCATGGGACAGAGTGGCATATAGGGGGTATAAGGCATTTCTGGAGGCAGAGTGGCATAAAGGGGGTTAAAAGGCATATCATGGGGCACTCTGCCTGCAGAAAAGCCTTATGCCCCCTATATGCCACTCTGCCTCCCCAATATGCTTTATAACCTCCTATATGCCCCTCTGCCCCATGACATCCCTTTTAACTCCCTTTATGCCACTCTGCCTCCAGATATGCCGTTGACCCCCTGTATGTCACTCTGCATCCAGAAATGCCTTATACCCCTATATGCCACTCTGCCATATAGGGGGTTAAAAGGCATATCATGGGACAGAGTGGCATATAGGGGGTATAAGGCATTTCTGGAGGCAGAGTGGCATAAAGGGGGTTAAAAGGCATATCATGGGGCACTCTGCCTACAGAAAAGCCTTATGCCCCCTATATGCCACTCTGCCTCCCCAATATGCTTTATAACCTCCTATATGCCCCTCTGCCCCATGACATCCCTTTTAACTCCCTTTATGCCACTCTGCCTCCAGATATGCCGTTGACCCCCTGTATGTCACTCTGCATCCAGAAATGCCTTATACCCCTATATGCCACTCTGGCATATAGGGGGTTAAAATGCATATCATGGGACAGAGTGGCATATAGGGGGGTATAAGGCATTTCTGGAGGCAGAGTGGCATAAAGGGGGTGAAAAGGCATATCATGGGGCACTCTGCCTCCAGAAAAGCCTTATACCCCCCTATATGCCACTCTGCCTCCCAGATATGCCTCAACCCTCCTATATGCCACTCTGTCCCATGATATGCCTTCTAACCCCCTATATGCCACTCTGCCATATAGGGGGTTAAAAGGCATATAATGGGACAGAGTGGCATATAGGGGGTATAAGGCATTTCTGGAGGCAGAGTGGCATGAAGGGGGTTAAAAGGCATATCATGGGGCACTCTGCCTCCAGAAAAGCCTTATGCCCCCTATATGCCACTCTGCCTCCCCGATATGCTTTATACCCTCCTATATGCTCCTCTGCCCCATGATATACCTTTTAACCCCCTTTATGCCACTCTGCCTCCAGATATGCCTTTTGACCCCCTATTTGTCACTCTGCATCCAGAAATGCCTTATACCCCTATATGCAACTCTGGCATATAGGGGGTTAAAAGGCATATCATGGGACAGAGTGGCATATAGGGGGTATAAGGCATTTCTGGAGGCAGAGTGGCATATAGTGGGACACACTTACATACACACACATGCCGATACACACACATGCACAAATACAAAAAACATCATACAGTACAAAAAATAAATTTTTTTACTCACCTTCTACTTCTCTTGACTTCCTGGTAGCTGCACACTGTTCTCTTGACATCCGGTGCTGCAGCAGTCTGAGCGCGAGGGGGCGGAGCTTCCACCTCACGCTGCTCCCATCACTATGCAGCCATCAGACTGCTGGGAATGTAATCTAAACGGCCGGTGCGTGCTGATGCCGCCGGCCGGAGCTACTTTAACACTTTTTTTTTAATATATATGGTAAGCTGGATCGGCTTGCCATATAAACTAAAAAAAAAAAGTATTAAAGCAGAGCCGGCCGGAGGCATCAGCACGCATTGGCCGTTTAGATTACATTCCCAGCAATCTGACGGCCGCATAGTGATGGGAGCAGCGTGAGGGGTGAAAGGTCAGTGTGAGGGGGCGGAGCTTTCACCCCCTCACACTGCTCCCATCACTAGACGGCCATCGCACACGGCTGCTGGGTGCTGATGC
The DNA here is from genome assembly GCF_027358695.1 of Spea bombifrons. Taxonomy (NCBI): domain Eukaryota; kingdom Metazoa; phylum Chordata; class Amphibia; order Anura; family Pelobatidae; genus Spea; species Spea bombifrons. Next base: position 141,244,736 of record NC_071088.1, on the reverse strand, counting down.
CGGCCGGTCGTATCAGCACCCAGCGGCCGCTTTGATTAGATTTCGGGCAGCCTGGGGGGCAGCTCAGCCGCTGTCTTCATGGCCGCCCAGCCCACGGACCTTCCGGCCCACCGGGAAATTTCCCGGTATCCCGGTGGGCCAGTCCGGCCCTGCTTACAGCCCTGGGGGGGATTTCTCTATCCATCCCCCCGCCCCCCCCGGTTCCTACGCCCGTGTTATAAGGACGGGATTAGTTATACGGCCGGAGAGTATATAATATATAATATGAGGAATATACAGGATATAACGGGTTATAAGGACGGGATTAGTTATACGGCCGGAGAGTATATAATATATAATATGAGGAATATACAGGATATAACGGGTTATAAGGACGGGATTAGTTATACGGCTGGAAAATATATAATATATAATATGAGGAATATACAGGATATAACGGGTTATAAGGACGGGATAAGTTATACGGGGGGAGAGTATATAATATATAATATGAGGAATATACAGGATATAACGGGTTATAAGGACGGGATTAGTTATACGGCTGGAAAATATATAATATATAATATGAGGAATATACAGGGATATAACGGGTTATAAGGATAGGATTAGTTATACAGTCGGAGAGTATATAATAAATAATATGAGGAATATACAGGATATAACGGGTTATAAGGACGGGATTAGTTATACGGCTGGAGAGTATATAATATATAATATGAGGAATATACAGTGATGTAATGGATTATAAGGACGGGATTAGTTATACGGGGGGGGAGTATATAATATATAATATGAGGAATATACAGGATATAACGGGTTATAAGGACGGGATTAGTTATACGGCCGGTGAGTATATATTATATATTATATAATATGAGGAATATACAGTGATGTAATGGATTATAAGGACGGGATAAGTTATAGGGCCGGAGAGTATATAATATATAATATGAGGAATATACAGGGATATAACGGGTTATAAGGACGGGATTAGTTATCCGGGGGGAGAGTCTATAACATATAATATATAATATAGGAATATACAGGATATAACAGGTTATAAGGACAGGATTAGTTATACGGCCAGAGAGTATATAATATATAATATGAGGAATATACAGGGTTATAAGGACGGGATTAGTTACACGGCCGGAGAGTATATAATATATAATATGAGGAATATACAGGATATAACGGGTTATAAGGACGGGATTAGTTATACGGCCGGAGAGTATATAATATATAATATGAGGAATATACAGGATATAACGGGTTATAAGGACAGGATTAGTTATACGGCCGGAGAGTATATAATAAACAATATGAGGAATATACAGGGATATAACGGGTTATAAGGACGGGATTAGTTATACGGCCGGAGAGTATATTATATATTATATGAGGAATATACAGGATATAACGGGTTATAAGGACGGGATTAGTTATACGGGGGAGAGTATATAATATGAGGAATATACAGGGATATAACGGGTTATAAGGACAGGATTAGTTATACGGTTGGAGAGAGTATATAATATGAGGAATATGCAGGATATAACGGGTTATAAGGATGGGGTTAGTTATACGGCCGGAGAGTATATAATATATAATATGAGGAATATACAGGGATATAACGGGTTATAAGGATGGGATTAGTTATACGGGGGGGGGAGTATATAATATATAATATGAGGAATATACAGGATGTAACGGGTTATAAGGATGGGATTAGTTATACGGCCGGAGAGTATATAATATATAATATGAGGAATATACAGGATATAACGGGTTATGAGGACGGGATTAGTTATACGGGGGGGGGGGAGAGTATATAATATATAATATGAGGAATATACAGGATATAACGGGTTATAAGGACGGGATTAGTTATACGGCCGGATAGTATATAATATATAATATGAGGAATATACAGGGATATAACGGGTTATAAGGACGGGATTAGTTATACGGCCGGAGAGTGTATAAGATATAATATGAGGAATATACAGGATATAACGGGTTATGAGGACGGGATTAGTTATACGGGGGGGGAGAGTATATAAGATATAATATGAGGAATATACAGGATATAACAGGTTATAAGGACGGGATTAGTTATACGGCCGGAGAGTATATAATATATAATATGAAGAATATACAGGGATATAACGGGTTATAAGGACGGGATTAGTTATACGGCCGGAGAGTATATAATATATAATATGAGGAATATACAGGATATAACGGGTTATAAGGACGGGATTAGTTATACGGCCAGAGAGTAAATAATATATAATATGAGGAATATACAGGATATAACGGGTTATAAGGACGGGATTAGTTATATGGCCGGAGAGTATATAATATATAATATGAGGAATATACAGCATTTAACGGGTTATAAGGACGGGATTAGTTATACGGCCGGAGAGTATATAATATATAATATGAGGAATATACAGGATATAACGGGTTATAAGGATGGGATTAGTTATACGGGGGGAGAGTATATAATATATAATATGAGGAATATACAGAGATATAACGGGTTATAAGGACGGGATTAGTTTTACGGGGAGGAGAGTATATAATATATAATATGAGGAATACACAGTATATTATATACTCTCCGGCCGTATAACTAATCCTGTCCTTATAACCCGTTATATCCTGTATATATATAACGGGTTATAAGCACAGGACTGGACATCACTTCTATGTGAGGTTTTTGTCTTCTGGACCAGCAGTGGAGTTGAGCCTGTTGGCACGTATGCAACATTTTGGCGTCAGGCTGCACACTTCACGATGCACAAAAGTGTTAAAGAAGTCCCCAGGCGCCTGGTAAAGAGGACTCTGGGAATAGACTGATTCAAGTACATGACAAGGAAGATGCCGACGACCTGCATGCAGAAGATAAGACCCTGACACGTGGCGGCTGGATACGAGACATATTGTATGCGTCGTGGTAACCCACAATCACTTATCTCTTCTTACCAGCCGCAGGATTTGGGAGACCAGAGTCAGGAACTTGTGTAACCGGCTCCTGGCTTCACATCTCGTCTGCCGCAGAGCATTCTGCAGGTCGTGAAAAGAGTAGCCAGACGGCTGAGTCTGTGGCAGCCACGGTACCCGGGACAGCTCCATCAACAGTCTGAAAGAGAGACAGCCATAGGGAACAGTCAGCTGCGGACTCCTGCAGCAGGGAATCTCACTGAACAATGGGAAACGCTTCGCAAACTGAGAACCTCCCAAAATATTTCCTCCTGAATGATGGAAACCATGTTTAAGCCAAGGTTCACATTTGGCCGCCGGTATGTACCGCGCATTGGCCGCCGGTATGTACCGCGCGTTGGCCGCCGGTATGTACCGCGCGTTACACACCTATGTATATGCTGCAGGGCCGCTGTAAAATGAGGGGCCGCCTGTATCAGTCTGCTGCTCAGATATTCGCGCTTTCTGAGAAAAAGAATCCTTTTTACATTTTGTTTCCATCTGCAAGAAAAAAACAAACAGAATAAAGAAAGAGGGTCCGGCTCGGTTACCGGCAGACGGTCATTCATCGGGTTTAAGTAGGAGAGAGGGGCACCCTGCTCGGAGGGTCCCTCGTTCTCCCCCGAGTGCCGGTGCCTGCTCTCACCGAGTGAGTGTCCGTCTCCTCTGGAAATTCCGAAAGAAGGGGATGTTTCTGATGGCTCGGCACAGGACGGCTTCCCGGTGCCATTCTCCGAGCTCGAGGGCTTCAGCGCCGCTCCGGGGGGTGATGTGCAGGACCCCGAAGGGAGAAAACACATAATGCTCGGGACGCACACTGGATGAAGACGTCACAATCAGGTCATAGAAGCTGCGTTAGAAGAAGAAGTTATCACATTCCAGCAGACGCCCGACGCCTTCCTACACCCCAACACCTACCCGACACCCGACGCCTTACTACACCCCAACACCTACGCTGACCACCAACGCCTTCCTACACCCCAACACCTACGCTGACCACCAACGCCTTCCTACACCCCAACACCTACGCTGACACCCGACGCCCTCCTACACCCCAACACCTACGCTGACACCCGACGCCTTCCTACACCCCAACACCTGACGCCTTCCTACACCCCAACACCTACGCTGACCACCAATGCCTTCCTACACCCCAACACCTACGCTGACACCCGACGCCCTCCTACACCCCAACACCTACACTGACACCCGACGCCCTCCTACACCCCAACACCTACGCTGACACCCGACGCCTTCCTACACCCCAACACCTACGCTGACACCCGACGCCTTCCTACACCCCAACTACCCTGACACCCGACGCCTTCCTACACCCCAACACCTACCCGACGCCTTCCTACACCCCAACACCTACGCTGGCACCCGACGCTTTCCTGCACCCCAACACCTACCCGACGCCTTCCTACACCCCAACACCTACGCTGACATCCAACACCTTCCTACATCCCAACACCTACGCTGACACCCGACGCCTTCCTGCACCCCAACACCTACCCGACGCCTTCCTACACCCCAACACCTACGCTGACGCCCAACGCCTTCCTACACCCCAACACCTACCCTGACGTCCGACGCCTTCCTACACCCCAACACCTACCCTGACGCCCGACGCCTTCCTACACCCCAACACCTACCCTGACACCCGACGCCTTCCTACACCCCAACACCTACGCTGACACCCGACGCCTTCCTACACCCCAACACCTACCCTGACACCCGACGCCTTCCTACACCCCAACACCTACGCTGACACCCGACGCCTTCCTACACCCCAACACCTACGCTGACACCCAACGCCTTCCTACACCCCAACACCTACGCTGACACCCGACGCCCTCCTACACCCCAACACCTACGCTGACACCCGACGCCTTCCTACACCCCAACACCTACGCTGACACCCGACGCCTTCCTACACCCCAACACCTACCCTGACACCCGACGCCTTCCTACACCCCAACACCTACGCTGACACCCGACACCTTCCTACACCCCAACACCTACGCTGACAACCGATGCCTTCCTACACCCCAACACCTACGCTGACACCCGACGCCTTCCTACACCCCAACACCTACGCTGACACCCGACGCCTTCCTACACCCCACCTACCCTGACGCCTTCCTACACCCCAACACCTACCCTGACGCCCGACGCCTTCCTACACCCCAACACCTACGCTGACACCCGATGCCTTCCTACACCCCAACACCTACGCTGACACCCGACGCCTTCCTACACCCCAACACCTACCCTGACACCCGACGCCTTCCTACACCCCATGACTCCCTACACCCTGAGACCCAGGTTGACGCCCCAGGAACCTCCAATCTCTGAGACCCATTTTGACCAAATAAAAGGGTGCTCTTAGAATTCAGGGGCCGGTAGAGGGCTCCCCTAACGTGTACGGCACACGCAGCAGCCATATACGGGAAACATGCTCACCAGCAGTCCACGGCCTCCACTCTATTCAGATAGAAGAAGACAACTTGTCCCAGGTGTCTGTATCTGGCCAGGAGCTCCGCCGCGTCCAGTCCGGTGAGTCTGATGTCTCTCCCTCGCCCCACCGGCTCCTCTGCAGAGGGATGGGGAGGAAACGCAGACACCGACCTGAGGGAAAAGACAGCGACAAGGCTCACTGCCAGACTGTACAGCACTGTGACCAGCGCCGGACCCGCTGATCGCCGGGCAGCTGCGATGCTTTCCCGCAGAACGTACCTGCGCAGCTGATCTTTTGCGTCACCAGGCACCAGCTCCATAGGCAGACGGGTTCTCAGTGCCAGGGCAGTGCCGCCCCGGTTGTGGGACCACATTGACTCCGCGCCCGCCAATTCCGCTCCTATATACCCCAGGCAATGCGGCAGATCACGCAGATAGACCGGGGGCAGCTGGAGCCGGCAGACGTCTTCTCCGCCCCGGGGCAGCCGAAACAGGGCAGACTGATCAAATGGGAAGGCAGCCCGCAGAGCATGGGGTATCTCCAGTTCCTCCAGCAGTACCCGGTGCCGCTCGTACGCCCTGTGCAGTTGCCCCAAAGCTGGCAAGAGGACTCTTCTCTCGCTGGTCAGATGGTCCCTGAACGGGCGCAGAAGCCTCAGAACATCGAGTAACTCCGACCACCAGCGCCGGTCAAATCCTGCAACGGCAGCCGACAGAAACTGCGCCACTTCTGCCGCCAGGAGCGCCACGTCGCGAGGGGCAGCCCTGCCTGAACACGCCAGCTGCTCCAAAACACGGCAGCGCAAAGGGTGCGCCCAGCGCTGCGCATGCGGGGGTGACACGGGGGTGACACCATCCTTACCAGCTGTCAAAGAGAAACACAATCAGCAACATGTCCCGGAGACAACCATATTGCCATCCTAGCGGTGTCTGGGGGGGCGGCCATGCTTTTCGGGACAGGTAGAATTTCCACATCCCGTACACCGGGGCAGGTGAGCGGGAGGCTGGGTGTACAGCGGGGGCGTAAGGGGCAGGAAGAGGTAGGTGGATCCACACCCTTAAAGGTCAATGGTCAAACTTCAGGGGGGAGAGAAGAGAAACGAGGAGAAAAAGAGAGACGGTGGGGGGGATATGGAACAGAAGTGAGAGGGGATGGGAGAGAGCTGTGGGGGGAGAAGAGGGAGAGACAGGGGAGAGACGATTAAATCCATAAAGGGATAAAGAGACGGGAATCTAACACTAGAGCGTCAGAGACTGAGATGGGACGGATGGGTGGATAAGTGGAACAGCCTCCCAGTAGAAGTGGTAGAGGGTAATACAGTGAGGGGATTTAACATGCATGGGGCAGGCATACTGCTCCTGAATCTAAGACGAGACCAACGACTGATTAAGGGCAGGAGAAACGGGCGACGGGCCGGATGGGTCTGATTAGCACAGATTCTGCCCTCTGCAGGGTGTGGGTGGAATAAACACAGAATAGAATCAGTCACGCAGTTATACACCCCACGCACTGCAATATGTGTAAATTATTCACGTGGAAACATGGTGATGGGGCCTAGAGCTGCGTCACTTACCTGATTTTACTCTACAGACAGGATGGGGGAGGGGTGGAAGCCGCGGGTTCACCTTTGCCGGTTTTGGTGCCGAATCCATCATTTCAATCAAAAAAACTGAAATCAGAGAATCACTGATTTATCTATACATTATACAGGGGCCGGTCACTGATTTATCTATACATTATACAGGGTCCGGTCACTGATTTATCTATACATTATACAGGGGCCGGTCACTGATTTATCTATACATTATACAGGGGGCCGGTCACTGCTTTATCTACACATTATACAGGGGGCCGGTCACTTATTTATCTATACATTATACAGGGGGCCGGTCACTGATTTATCTATACATTATACAGGGGGCCGGTCACTGATTTAACTATACATTATACAGGGGGCCGGCTCGCTGATTTATCTATACATTATACAGGGGGCCGGCTCACTGATTTATCTAAACATTATACAGGGGGCCGGTCACTGATTTATCTATACATTATACAGGGGGCCGGTCACTGATTTATCTAAACATTATACAGGATCCGGTCATTGATTTATCTATACATTATACAGGGGGCCGGTCACTGATTTATCTATACATTATACAGGGGGCCGGTCACTGATTTATCTATACATTATACAGGGGGCCGGTCACTGGTTTATCTATGCATTATACAGGGGGCCGGTCACTGATTTATCTATACATTATACAGGGGGCCGGTCACTGATTTATCTATACATTATACAGGGGCGGTCACTGATTTATCTATACATTATACAGGGGGCCGGTCACTGATTTATCTATACATTATACAGGGGGCCGGGCACTGATTTATCTATACATTATACAGGGGGCCGGTCACTGATTTATCTATACATTAAACAGGGGCCGGTCACTGATTTATCTATACATTATAGAGGGGGCCGGTCACTGATTTATCTATACATTATACAGGGGCCGGGGAAAGCTGGGGTATAATGCATATATGTGCGTCCAAAGCATATAATGCACTCCGTCCAGCTCAACTGCCCCCGGTGTGTAGAAGCCCCATCTAGTGTGTATCGCGCGCCCCTAGTGTATATAATGCTACACCCCTTCTTATATAGGTCTTGATAGATATATCACAATAAGCCCCCCCTGTATATAATGTCCCATCCTCTTTACACAATAAGCCCTCCTCCCCCGGGATATAATGTGCCCAGGCTGTAACTGACTTGGTTGCTAGGGAAGCTAAATGGTAACTGAGGGAGGAGTTGAGGGAGGGACATGGAATTAAATACCAGTAAAAGTGACTAAAATCATCACCCGGCAGCCGAGTCACCGAGTGAATGACTTGGTTTTAGTGACCTGGTGGCCACCTTAACACATACAGCCACAGACCCCTAAAGTGTGACCTCCATGGACAAAGACCCCCGGAGTCCGCCATGCCCCGGAGTCCACGAGATAAGTGGAACAGCCTCCCAGCAGAGGTGGTAGAGGGTAATACAGTGAGGGTATTAAACATGCATGGGATAGACATACGGCTCCTGAATCTGAGTAAAGGTCCTTACAGCAGACAGGTGGCATACAGACTCTGCAGCCCCATGCTCTGGCATTTAAGGGTTAATGCCCAGAACCTCCGGCACCCCTTAGCATTCCTCACCCCTAAAATAATGAAAGCCTGAAGTTAGGGGCCACAAATCAGAGGCCTTACCGGCGTCCCCTCGCGCAGGAATCCTAAAACCAGCAGCCACCCGGCCTGACCGGAGCCCAAACACGACTACTGGTCAAACCGGGCCGGCTGCTGGGAGCAAACAAGCCGTTCCCATAGCGACAGCCTATAGCTGGTCCCCATCTAGTGGCCACGTGAGGTACTGCAAGTAAAATAATTCTTCGCAACAATGTAACGAATCAACCAAATAAACAGAACGAGTCCACGGGAGCCGCGTCCACTAAACCACAGCCACCCCCCACCTTACACACACACCCGCCGCTGTCTGACCAGTCCTGATAACACAGTCACATCCCCCACATTACACACACCCGCCGCTGTCTGACCAGTCCTGATAACGCAGTCACATCCCCCACATTACACACACACCCGCCGCTGTCTGACCAGTCCTGATAACGCAGTCACACCCCCTACATTACATACAGACCCACCGCTGTCTGACCAGTCCTGATAACGCGGTCGCATCCCCTACATTACATACAGACCCGCCACTGTCTGACCAGTCCTGATAACACAGTCACATCCCCCACATTACATACAGACCCGCCGCTGTCTGACCAGTCCTGATAACACAGTCACATCCCCTACATTACATACAGACCCGCCGCTGTCTGACCAGTCCTGATAACGCAGTCACATCTCCTACATTACATACAGACCCTGCACTGTCTGAGCCAGTCCTGATAACACAGTCACATCCCCTACATTACATACAGACCTGCTGCTGTCTGACCAGTCCTGATAACACAGTCACATCCCCCACATTACACACACCCGCCGCTGTCTGACCAGTCCTGATAACGCAGTCACATCCCCCACATTACACACACACCCGCCGCTGTCTGACCAGTCCTGATAACGCAGTCACACCCCCTACATTACATACAGACCCACCGCTGTCTGACCAGTCCTGATAACGCGGTCGCATCCCCTACATTACATACAGACCCGCCACTGTCTGACCAGTCCTGATAACACAGTCACATCCCCCACATTACATACAGACCCGCCGCTGTCTGACCAGTCCTGATAACACAGTCACATCCCCTACATTACATACAGACCCGCCGCTGTCTGACCAGTCCTGATAACGCAGTCACATCTCCTACATTACATACAGACCCTGCACTGTCTGAGCCAGTCCTGATAACACAGTCACATCCCCTACATTACATACAGACCCGCCGCTGTCTGACCAGTCCTGATAACACAGTCACATCCCCCACATTACACACACCCGCCGCTGTCTGACCAGTCCTGATAACGCAGTCACATCCCCCACATTACACACACACCCGCCGCTGTCTGACCAGTCCTGATAACGCAGTCACACCCCCTACATTACATACAGACCCACCGCTGTCTGACCAGTCCTGATAACGCGGTCGCATCCCCTACATTACATACAGACCCGCCACTGTCTGACCAGTCCTGATAACACAGTCACATCCCCCACATTACATACAGACCCGCCGCTGTCTGACCAGTCCTGATAACACAGTCACATCCCCTACATTACATACAGACCCGCCGCTGCCTGACCAGTCCTGATAACGCAGTCACACTCCCTACATTACATACAGACCCGCCGCTGTCTGACCAGTCCTGATAACGCAGTCACACTCCCTACATTACATACAGACCCACTGCTGTCTGACCAGTCCTGATAACGCAGTCACACCCCCCACATTACACACACACCCGCCGCTGTCTGACCAGTCCTGATAACGCAGTCACATCCCCTACATTACATACAGACCCCCCGCTGCCCGACCAGTCCTGATAACGCAGTCACATCCCCTACATTACATACAGACCCGCCGCTGTCTGACCAGTCCTGATAACGCGGTCACATCCCCTACATTACATACAGACCCGCCGCTGCCTGACCAGTCCTGATAACGCAGTCACACTCCCTACATTACATACAGACCCGCCGCTGTCTGACCAGTCCTGATAACGCAGTCACATCCCCTACATTACATACAGACCCGCCGCTGTCTGACCAGTCCTGATACCGCAGTCACATCCCCTACATTACATACAGACCCGCCGCTGTCTGACCAGTCCTGATAACGCAGTCACATCCCCTACATTACACACACCCGCCGCTGTCTGACCAGTCCTGATAACGCAGTCACCCCCCCATATTACACACACACCCACCGCTGTCTGACCAGTCCTGATAACGCAGTCACCCCCCCACATTACAAACAGACCCGCCGCTGTCTGACCAGTCCTGATAACGCAGTCACATCCCCTACATTACATACAGATCCGCCGCTGTCTGACCAGTCCTGATAACGCAGTCACATCCCCTACATTACATACAGACCCGTCGCTGTCTGACCAGTCCTGATAACACAGTCACATCCCCTACATTACATATAGACCCTCCCGCTGCCTGACCAGTCCTGATAACGCAGTCACATCCCCTACATTACATACAGAGCTGCCGCTGTCTGACCAGTCCTGATAACGCAGTCACATCCCCTACATTACATACAGACCCCGCCGCTGCCTGACCAGTCCTGATAACGCAGTCACATCCCCTACATTACATACAGACCCCGCCGCTGCCTGACCAGTCCTGATAACGCAGACACATCCCCTACATTACATACAGACCCGCCGCTGTCTGACCAGTCCTGATAACGCAGACATCCCCTACATTACATACAGACCTGCCGCTCTCTGACATCCTTTATTCAAAGCGTCTGCCACAGCTCAGCTGGATAATTGTTGCGTTTTAACTCTTTGCACAGAGAGTCTCAGGACCCACACAATGGATTAATGTTTTTATTGAGGTCCTATGTGGGGCCGCTGTGGGTGTCTGCATGGGGGGGGCACGCGCTGTGGATGCCCGTACGGGGGGGGGGGGCACACGCTGTGGATGCCCGTACGGGGGGGGCACACGCTGTGGATGCCCGTACGGGGGGGGCACACGCTGTGGATGCCCGTACGGGGGGGGCACACGCTGTGGATGTCCCTTTGGTCCCCCTGCCACTCTGAGGATCTTGCTGCATTTGGCGTAAGACATCTGTGAAGGATGATAAAGCCGGACATGAGTTCTGTCATAGTTCAGACGAGGTCCCGCCCTGATCAGGGGTCACTGTCCACAGAGGGGGTCCCGCCCTGATCAGGGGTCACTGTCCACAGAGGGGGTCCCGCCATGATCAGGAGTCACTGTCCACAGGTTGGGGGTCACTGCTTCTGCGGACAAACTGTCAGGGTTAAGCTTGGCTGCTAGATCTACAGGGGGAGCGGCGACCTGTGTGGCCCCGGGGCTGGAGGTATCTGAAGGGGGCAGGAGAGCCTCCTGGGGGCCACTGGGGGCCACTTCCTTGCTTTGATTTTCGAGTTCAGCCATCCTGCGCTGCACCACGCTGGGCATTAACCCCACATATGCTGCCATCAGCCGGTGGTTGGAGCGAATGAGTTTGGAGGCGCAGTTATCCAGACATCGTTCCTGTGAAATCCAGAGAGAAGAGTGAACGCAGAGCACAGATAGGGCCCCACGGGCAGAACCCAGGGCCCCCGAAGGGACCGAATGATGTCATACCTCGTCCATCGTCATCACGCGGTAGTTCAGGTTCCGCGCGCACCGGGTGAAGCAGATCTCGGTCATCTTATTATAAACCAGCAGGAAATCCCGCAGCTGGAGGAGAGACACAAAATAGTCAAGCAGAGGAGAAGGGCGTTCGGGGCCCAGGGTCGGGGGGGAAGGGCGTTCGGGGCCCAGGGTCGGGGGGAAGGGCGTTCGGGGCCCAGGGTCGGGGGGGGGGAGGATGTTTGGGGCCCAGGGTCGGGGGGGGGGAGGGCGTTCGGGGCCCAGGGTCGGGGGGGGGGAGGGCGTTCGGGGCCCAGGGTCGGGGGGGGGAGGGCGTTCGGGGCCCAGGGTCGGGGGGGGGAAGGGCATTCGGGGCCCAGGGTCGGGGGGGGGAAGGGCATTCGGGGCCCAGGGTCGGGGGGGGGAAGGGCGTTCGGGGCCCCGGGTCGGGGGGGGGGAAGGGCGTTCGGGGCCCCGGGTCGGGGGGGGGGAAGGGCGTTCGGGGCCCCGGGTCGGGGGGGCTGTTCGGGGCCCCGGGTCGGGGGGGCTGCTCGGGGCCCCGGGTCGGGGGGGGGGCTGTTCGGGGCCCAGGGTCGGGGGGGGGGCTGTTCGGGGCCCAGGGTCGGGGGGGGGGGGCTGTTCGGGGCCCAGGGTCGGGGGGGGGCTGTTCGGGGCCCAGGGTCGGGGGGGGGGGCTGTTCGGGGCCCAGGGTCGGGGGGGGGGGCTGTTCGGGGCCCAGGGTCGGGGGGGGGGCTGTTCGGGACCCAGGGTCGGGGGGGGGGCTGTTCGGGGCCCAGGGTCGGGGGGGGGGGCGGCGTATTTTGCACAGTCTGTCGGCAGAAGGGGCAGGTTGTGCTCACATTGCGCAGCTGATCGGCCTCCATGTCGCTATAATACCAGCTGCGTCCCGATTAACCGGCTTCAGTCTGTCGTCCGCCGCTCCTGTGGTCACATTCAGCTGCAGGGCGCCGCCATGTTTAGCTATCGTGCCTGACGTCACGAAGATTCTACGTTCTGATTGGCGAAGAGTTGTAATCCCTAGATTTTAGAATCTCACTTGCGGTAGCCGCCACGGGCATTCGGAGACACCATGTAATTATGTGTCTGGTGTTTAGCGCTTCCTCTGACGCATATCCGCCAGCCACAAGATGGCGTCCTCAATGTCCTCTTTTCAGACATCACTTCCGGTTATTTTGGACAGCTGTCACAGAAACCCCTCCCCCAGAGACCTCAGATTAGACACACAGAGGCTGTGAGATCTGCAGATTAAGAAAATAGACTGCTGCATCATGCATGGGGAGACTGCCCTGGATTAGAGGCATCCAGAGAGAGACTGCACCACCATGCATGGAGAGACTGTCCAAAATTAGAGACATCCAGAGAGAGAAAGAGCGAGAGAGACTGCTGCACCATATGTGTGCATCTCCATTAGCGTGACATCCCTGAAACCTTATTAACTGAGAGACCGCTCTATATGACCTGCGAGGGACCGCCTCAACAACTCTGGCCACCTAATGAAAAAGTGTGACATCTGATCTGAAGAGACAGACCCTCTGGTGAGTCCCACGGACAAGTGCAACCCAGATAATGGCACAGTACCCGAGCACCATGGGCACTCACAGATACACGGTACCCGGGCACTCACAGATACACCGTCCCCGGGTGCTCACAGATACACCGTACCCTGGTATTATACCGTACTAGGGCACTCACAGATACACCGTACCCTGGTATTACACCGTACCCGGGCGCTCGCAGATACACCGTACCCTGGAATTACACCGTACCCAGGCGCTCGCAGATACACCGTACCCTGGTATTACACCGTACCCGGGTGCTCACAGATACACCGTACCCTGGTATTACACCGTACTAGGGCACTCACAGATACACCGTACCCGGGTGCTCACAGATATACCATACCCTGGTATTACACCGTACCCGGGCGCTCACAGATACACCGTACCCTGGTATTACACCGTACCCGGGCGCTCACAGATACACCGTACCCTGGTATTATACCGTACTAGGGCACTCACAGATACACCGTACCCTGGTATTACACCGTACCCGGGCGCTCGCAGATACACCGTACCCTGGTATTACACCGCACTAGGGTGCTCACAGATACACCGTACCCTGGTATTACACCGTACCCGGGTGCTCACAGATACACCGTACCCTGGTATTACACCGTACCCGGGCGCTCACAGATACACCGTACCCTGGTATTACACCGTACCCGGGTGCTCACAGATACACCGTACCCTGGTATTACACCGTACCCGGGCGCTCACAGATACACCGTACCCCGGTATTACACCGTACCCAGACACTCGCAGATACACCGTACCCTGGTATTACACCGTACCCAGGCGCTCGCAGATACACCGTACCCTGGTATTACACCGTACCCGGGTGCTCACAGATACACCGTACCCTGGTATTACACCGTACTAGGGCACTCACAGATACACCGTACCCGGGCGCTCACAGATACACCGTACCCTGGTATTACACCGTACCCGGGCGCTCACAGATACACCGTACCCTGGTATTATACCGTACTAGGGCACTCACAGATACACCGTACCCTGGTATTACACCGTACCCGGGCGCTCGCAGATACACCGTACCCTAGTATTACACCGCACTAGGGTGCTCACAGATACACCGTACCCTGGTATTACACCGTACCCGGGTGCTCACAGATACACCGTACCCTGGTATTACACCGTACCCGGGTGCTCACAGATACACCGTACCCTGGTATTACACCGTACCCGGGCGCTCACAGATACACCGTACCCTGGTATTACACCGTACCCGGGTGCTCACAGATACACCGTACCCTGGTATTACACCGTACCCGGGCACTCACAGATACACCGTACCCTGGTATTACACGGTACCCAGACACTCGCAGATACACCGTACCCTGGTATTACACCGTACCCAGGCGCTCGCAGATACACCGTACCCTGGTATTACACCGTACCCAGGCGCTTGCAGATACACCGTACCCGGGCGCTCGCAGATACACCGTACCCTAGTATTACACCGCACTAGGGTGCTCACAGATACACCGTACCCTGGTATTACACCGTACCCGGGCGCTCGCAGATACACCGTACCCTAGTATTACACCGCACTAGGGTGCTCACAGATACACCGTACCCTGGTATTACACCGTACCCGGGTGCTCACAGATACACCGTACCTTGGTATTACACCGTACCCTGGTATTACACCGTACCCGGGCGCTCACAGATACACCGTACCCTGGTATTACACCGTACCCGGGTGCTCACAGATACACCGTACCTGGGCGCTCACAGATGCACCGTACCCTGGTATTACACCGTACCCAGACGCTCGCAGATACACCGTACCCTGGTATTACACCGTACCCAGGCGCTGGCAGATACACCGTACCCTGGTATTACACCGTACCCAGGCGCTCGCAGATACACCGTACCCTGGTATTACACCGTACCCGGGTGCTCACAGATACACCGTACCTGGGCGCTCACAGATGCACCGTACCCTGGTATTACACCGTACCCAGACGCTCGCAGATACACCGTACCCTGGTATTACACCGTACCCAGGCGCTGGCAGATACACCGTACCCTGGTATTACACCGTACCCAGGCGCTCGCAGATGCACCGTACCCTGGTATTACACCGTACCCGGGCGCTCACAGATACACCGTACCCAGGTATTACACCGTAACCCGGGCGCTCACAGGTACACCGTAACTTGGGTATTACACCGTACCCGGCCGCTCAAACAGGTACACCGTAACTTGGGTATTACACCGTACCTGGCCGCTCAAACAGGTACACCGTAACTCCGGTATTACACCATACCTGGGCACTCACTGATACACCGTAACCCGGGTATTACACCGTACCCGGGCATGCCTGGCACTCACAGATACACAGACCGGTGTATTACACCGTACCAGGCGCTCACAGATACATCACAGATACACCGTATTACATGCAGGTATAAAAGGGTGGGCCCTGTTCCATAGAGTAGGGGGTGGACAGGCCCAGTTCCATAGAGTAGGAGTGGGCGGGCCCTTTGTTGTAAGACAGGTATGAGTGGGCAGGTCTTTAGGGCAGGTGGGGCGGAGCTTGTGCTGACACGGCAGGTGTTTGCTCAGTTCTTACTCCTGGTCCTGGGAGTCTCTTCCTGAGATGATCCTGCGGCAGGTAACAGCATTTACTTCTTACGGGAGTTCAACCAGATCCTCTCTGACTGTCTCTCACACTCCTTTCTCTCTCTGACTGTCTCTTACACTCCTTTCTCTCTCTCTCTGACTGTCTCTCTCTCGCTGTCTCTCTCTGACTGTCTCTCACACTCCTTTCTCTCTCTGACTGTCTCTCACACTCCTTTCTCTCTCTCTCTCTCTCTCTCTCTCTCTCTCTCTCTCGCTGTCTCTCTCTGTCTGACTGTCTCTTACACTTCTTTCTCTCTCTGACTGTCTCTCACACTCCTTTCTCTGTCTCTCTCTCTGACTGTCTCTCACACTCCTTTCTCTGTCTCTCTCTCTCTGACTGTCTCTCACACTCCTTTCTCTCTCTCTCTGACTGTCTCTCTCGCTGTCTCTCTCTGACTGTCTCTCACACTCCTTTCTCTCTCTCTCTGTCTCTCTCTCTCTCTCTCGCTGTCTCTCTCTGTCTGACTGTCTCTTACACTCCTTTCTCTCTCTGACTGTCTCTCACACTCCTTTCTCTGTCTCTCTCTCTCTGGCTGTCTCTTACACTCCTTTCTCTCGCCCTCCTCTCTCTTCTTTCTTGGTGTCACTTCTCTCTCAGCACTTTGTATGAACTTCTTTCCGCGCTGTCACTTTACCCCATCAGTCCTCGTGATAATGTGAAGGTTCAGGTTGGAGGGAGCAGTCGCCTCAGTCGCAGACCGGGAGAACGATTAAGCGTGGGGGGGGTCTGGGGCAGTTAATGACAGACCAGGAGAACGGTCCATCTGCAGATTAAGCGTGGGGGGGGGTCGGAGGCAGTTAATGACAGACCGGGAGGCTGCTGGTTAATGATTGCAGCGGCCGCTGTCTTCACCGACTCCACACAGAACCTGCCGAGTGTCCTGTTCTAAGTTAATAAGTCATGCGCTGCCAGGCGTGTGTGGGGCACCGCTACATACCGACACACCTGTGTATCTTACATCGACGGACAGGTACACGCAGGCTCACCCGTAACACGCGGGCCAATACACGCCTATAACACGCAGACTCTGCTGTACCACATGTGCAAATACACGCAGACTGTAACACGCAGTCAGGTACCCGGTCGTATGTACACGGGCTCGTGCGTGTAATCCAGCTGCACGGGAACGCTCATAAAATATCATGTAACCCACCTCACGCTCTCTCTATCTCGCTCTCTCTGTAACCCCCTCTCGCTCTCTGTAACCCCCTCTCACTCTCTCTCGCTCTCTCTGTAACCCCCTCTCGCTCTCTTTGTAACCCCCTCTCGCTCTCTCTCTCGCTCTCTCTGTAACCCCCTCTCGCTCTCTCTCTCGCTCTCTCTGTTACCCCCTCTCGCTCTCTCTCTTGCTCTCTCTCTAACCCCCTCTCGCTCTCTCTCTCGCTCTCTTTGTAACCCCCTCTCGCTCTCTCTCTCTCTCTTTGTAACCCCCCTCCCGCTCTCTCTCTTTGTAACCCCCTCGTGCTCTCTCTCTCTCTCTTTGTAACCCCCTCTCACTCTCTCTCTTGCTCTCTCTCTTTGTAACCCCCCCTCTCTCCCTCTCTCTCTATCTTTGTAACCCCCTCCTGTCTCTTACTCACTCTACCTCTCAATGTTTGCTATAAAACCAGTTCTTCTTCTCCTGGATCCTGGAAACTCTCTCCCTGCCTCCCTGATGCCAAAAACCGCCCCGTGACCCCCCCACCCCACAGGACACGGCAGGCTCCCGGCGGATGGGATTTCCCTGCAGAGTCCCGGCAGGAGGAATTCCGTTAAAGTGGCTGTCGGGAGGCAGCGCCGGGACCCGTGGACGTCCCCAATATCTCCAGTCAGAATCTACTACTCGGGGTATCGTTATAGAGAGCGGGGGGGTAGAATCTGAATTCATACGGAATATTTATTCAAAGGGTCCGGCAGAACCAGGACCAACAGACTGACGCGGCGTTGGGTAGAGAGTCTAGAAAGATTGGGGGATAGAGAGCTCCGTGGATAGATTGGGGATAGAGAGCTCCGTGGATAGATTGGGGGATAGAGAGCTCCGTGGATAGATTGGGGGATAGAGAGCTCCGTGGATAGATTGGGGATAGAGAGCTCCGTGGATAGATTGGGGATAGAGAGCTCCGCGGATAGATTGGGGATAGAGAGCTCCGTGGATAGATTGGGGGATAGAGAGCTCCGCGGATAGATTGGGGGGATAGAGAGCCCCGCGGATAGATTTGGGGATAGAGAGCTCCGTGGATAGATTGGGGATAGAGAGCTCCGTGGATAGATTGGGGATAGAGAGCTCCGTGGATAGATTGGGGATAGAGAGCTCCGCGGATAGATTGGGGGGATAGAGAGCTCCGCGGATAGATTGGGGGGATAGAGAGCTCCGCGGATAGATTGGGGGATAGAGAGCTCCGCGGATAGATTGGGGGATAGAGAGCTCCGCGGATAGATTGGGGGATAGAGAGCTCCGCGGATAGATGGGGGATAGAGAGCTCCGCGGATAGATTGGGGGATAGAGAGCTCCGCGGATAAATTGGGGGATAGAGAGCTCCGCGGATAGATTGGGGGATAGAGAGCTCCGTGGATAGATTGGGGGATAGAGAACTCCGTGGATAGATTGGGGGATAGAGAGCTCCGCGGATAGATTGGGGGATAGAGAGCTCCGTGGATAGATTGGGGGATAGAGAGCTCCGTGGATAGATTGGGGGGATAGAGAGCTCCGCGGATAGAGTGGGGGATAGAGAGCTCCGCGGATAGATTGGGGGATAGAGAGCTCCGCGGATAGATTGGGGGATAGAGAGCTCCGCGGATAGATTGGGGGATAGAGAGCTCCGCGGATAGATTGGGGGATAGAGAGCTCCGCGGATAGATTGGGGGATAGAGAGCTCCGCGGATAGATTGGGGGATAGAGAGCTCCGCGGATAAATTGGGGGATAGAGAGCTCCGCGGATAGATTGGGGGATAGAGAGCTCCGCGGATAGATTGGGGGATAGAGAGCTCCGTGGATAGATTGGGGGATAGAGAGCTCCGCGGATAGATTGGGGGATAGAGAGCTCCGTGGATAGATTGGGGGATAGAGAGCTCCGTGGATAGATTGGGGGATAGAGAGCTCCGCGGATAGATTGGGGGATAGAGAGCTCCGTGGATAGAGGAGGGAACAGAGAGAGAGAAGCGGGGGGGGCAGGATTAGGCGAGGGGGAGAAAGATTTGGACTCAGCTGGGTGTGAAGGGTTAACAAAGGTCGGTGCCCTCTACTGGGTGAGAGGTTACAGTATAAACGGGTCAGGGGAAGCGGTATATATTAGGACAGCACAGGGGCAGGTGGGAGAGGGGCAGGGACGGACGGAGGGAGGGCAGGATTGTGGGAAGATGGAGGAATGTGCTGTAGGGGGCGGTATGAGGGCAGATAGAGGAGAAAAAAAAGGAAAACAGACCAGAGAAGAGAAGGGCCAAAAAAGAGCAGCCAGTAAGAGAATGCCCCGTGCAGCGCCGGGTACACTGCGGCTCCAGCCGGGTCTGGAGATACCTGTTTGCTAGGGGTTTCTAGGGGTTCACTTGTTGTGGGGCAATCGCCATGGAAACCAACAGTATGCTCCGCTCCCCCTCTTTTCCTTTCCTAATAACAATTGTTTATCAGATTATTATCGAGCGTGCCGATCGGCTTCCTCTCTCCTCCAGTTAGTGCCAATGTCCTCCTCGCTCTCCTCCCTCCACTTAACGCTGCCCACCACTCTATCCTTAATGCTTTGCTCTTTCCTCTAGTTGGCGCTCATCCCTCCTCCGGTTAGCATCGTCCTCATCTCTCGCCAGCGGTCCGGTTAGCACCGTCCACATCTCTCGCCCCCCGTCCGGTTAGCACCGTCCTCATCTCTCGCCCTCCTCCGGTTAGCACCGTCCTCATCTCTCGCCCTCCTCCGGTTAGCACCGTCCTCATCTCTCGCCCCCCGTCCGGTTAGCACCGTCCTCATCTCTCGCCCCCCGTCCGGTTAGCACCGTCCTCATCTCTCGCCCCCCGTCCGGTTAGCACCGTCCTCATCTCTCGCCCCCCGTCCGGTTAGCACCGTCCTCATCTCTCGCCCCCCGTCCGGTTAGCACCGTCCTCATCTCTCGCCCCCCGTCCGGTTAGCACCGTCCTCATCTCTCGCTCTCCTCCCTCCGGTTAGCACCGTCCTCATCTCTCGCCCCCCTCCTCCTGTTAGCACCGTCCTCGTCTTTCGCTCTCCTCCCTCCCGTTAGCACCGTCCTCATCTCTCGCCCCCCTCCGGTTAGCACCGTCCTCATCTCTCGCCCCCCTCCGGTTAGCACCGTCCTCATCTCTCGGCCCCCCTCCGGTTAGCACCGTCCTCATCTCTCGCCCCCCTCCGGTTAGCACCGTCCTCATCTCTCGCCCCCGTCCGGTTAGCACCGTCCTCATCTCTCGTTTCTGTTCCCAGGATCACGATGTCTGAAGGAATTATGAGCAAAGCTGCGACGATGGAGATTCCAATCAGCAGCAACGGGGTCTCCGGGGCCCTCAACGAGGACGAGAGTTTGGAGCAGGTGACGGCACAGAGCGGGCGACACTTCTGGGTTCCTCCAACGCTGGCGGCTTCTATCATACATTCCCTCCCATCAGCACCCTGACCCCACTGCTCCACGACACCTCTTCACCCTGACCCCACCGCTCCACGACACCTCTACACCCTGACCCCACCGCTCCACGACATCTCTACACCCTGACCCGACCGCTCCACGACACCTCTGCACCCTGACCCGACCGCTCCACGACACCTCTGCACCCTGACCCAACTGCTCCACGACACCTCTACACTCTGACCCCACCGCTCCACGACACCTCTACACCCTGACCCCACCGCTCCACGACACCTCTACACCCTGACCCGACCACTCCACGACACCTCTGCACCCGGACCCCACCGCTCCACGACACCTCTACACCCTGACCCCACCGCTCCACGACACCTCTACACCCTGACCCACCGCTCCACGACACCTCTACACCCTATACAGGGCACTTCACTGATTTAACTATATATTATACATGGTCCTCCATACCCCCATACGATCCCCTACCACCCCACTATCCCCTGGCCTCCAATTCCTTGTCTCTCCCAAGCCCCCAGTTCTTCTGCCCCGGAGCCTCCGCTCTATTTGCCCCTTCACCCGATATCCGATTTCTCACTTTTCGTTTAACCCTTTCTCCTCCAGGATCTGCAGCAAGTGATGGTCTCCGGACCCAACCTGAACGAGACGAGTATAGTGTCGGGCG
Source organism: Spea bombifrons (assembly GCF_027358695.1). Lineage (NCBI taxonomy): Eukaryota > Metazoa > Chordata > Amphibia > Anura > Pelobatidae > Spea > Spea bombifrons. The sequence continues at coordinate 141,223,001 of NC_071088.1, read as the reverse complement.
GATATGGAGGGACCACTGAAGGGATCATTCCGACCGGCAGCTTAAAAGGTAACTAACGGAGGCGCATGCGCGGGGTGCTCCGTGTCTGCGGCACGCCGTCCGTTCTTATCACTTCTAACCGGAAGCTGTATTTCCCCGACTTGACTTTAAGGCTTCCGCTCCCTCGGCTGGTTTTTGAGGCGTTTTGATTGGCTTGTTATGTTGGAAATGTTTGGAATTGACTCCTTTTAATGAGAGGCTGTCCGTTTGGGCCGTAAGGACGTTGGTTTTTCTGCCTCTTCATCTTGGTGAATAATTTGAGACAAAGGTCTCTTTTCCTGCAACTGCTGTAAAAATGGGTTAATTCTTCCAATATTAAGAGATGCTGGAGTAGATGATCTCACAGCAGCAGATGTTGTGAGGGTAGTGGATAACTGGAGCAGCCTACCAGCATAAGTGACACGGACGGGATAGGCAAATGGCTCATTAATAGAAGACAAGGCCAAAGAGAAAATAAGGTGTGAGCTCTTACGCCGCAGGAGTTACTGACTCCTTATTTAATGTTCCGGAAGGGAGGGAAACCGCTTCGATTAGGAATATTCGTTATTATTATATATAAATGACTGCGTTCCGTGGCCCCCGTCTCTCTGTGAGCCCCCTTTATAGGCTCCTATTACACGAGCGTGAAGCCGGATATAAGAAACAGATAACAGAGGCTGATGTATGAGGAACGGGTCCCCCAAAACTGAGCCCAATTAGCCGCAGACATGAAACGCAAATGAAGCCGGCCCGGCGCGTTTCTCTCAGTCCGGCGCAGGTCGGAGAAAGCGGAGGTTTAGCGTGGAGCGCGCCGGCCTCGGTTTATTTGCGCGTCGTGTAGGCTGTAAGCAGAGGTTTAGCGTGGAGCGCGCCGGGCTCGGTTTATTCGTGCGTCATGTAGGCTGTAAGCGGAGGTTTAGCGTGGAGCGCGCCGGGCTCGGTTTATTCGTGCGTCGTGTAGGCTGTAAGCGGAGGTTTAGCGTGGAGCGCGCCGGGCTCGGTTTATTCACGCGCTGTGTAGGCTGTAAGCGGAGGTTTAGCGTGGAGCGCGCCGGGCTCGGTTTATTCACGCGTCGTGTAGGCTGTAAGCGGAGGTTTAGCGTGGACCGCGCCGGGCTCGGTTTATTCACGCGCTGTGTAGGCTGTAAGCGGAGGTTTAGCGTGGAGCGCGCCGGACTCGGTTTATTCACGCGCTGTGTAGGCTGTAAGCGGAGGTTTAGCGTGGAGCGCGCCGGGCTCGGTTTATTCACGCGCTGTGTAGGCTGTAAGCGGAGGTTTAGCGTGGAGCGCGCCGGGCTCGGTTTATTGGCGCGTCGTGTAGGCTGTAAGTGGAGGTTTAGCGTGGAGCGCGCCGGGCTCGGTTTATTCACGCGCTGTGTAGGCTGTAAGCGGAGGTTTAGCGTGGAGCGCGCCGGGCTCGGTTTATTCACGCGCTGTGTAGGCTGTAAGCGGAGGTTTAGCGTGGAGCGTGCCGGGCTCGGTTTATTTGCGCGTCGTATAGGCTGTAAGCGGAGGTTTAGCGTGGAGCGCGCCGGGCTCGGTTTATTCGCGCGCCGTGTAGGCTGTAAGCGGAGGTTTAGCGTGGAGCGCGCCAGGCTCGGTTTATTGGCGCGTCGTGTAGGCTGTAAGTGGAGGTTTAGCGTGGAGCGTGCCGGGCTCGGTTTATTTGCGCGTCGTGTAGGCTGTAAGCGGAGGTTTAGCGTGGAGCGCGCCGGGCTCGGTTTATTCACGCGCCGTGTAGGCTGTAAGCGGAGGTTTAGCGTGGACCGCGCCGGGCTCGGTTTATTCACGCGCTGTGTAGGCTGTAAGCGGAGGTTTAGCGTGGAGCGCGCCGGACTCGGTTTATTCACGCGCTGTGTAGGCTGTAAGCGGAGGTTTAGCGTGGAGCGCGCCGGGCTCGGTTTATTCACGCGCTGTGTAGGCTGTAAGCGGAGGTTTAGCGTGGAGCGCGCCGGGCTCGGTTTATTCACGCGCTGTGTAGGCTGTAAGCGGAGGTTTAGCGTGGAGCGTGCCGGGCTCGGTTTATTTGCGCGTCGTATAGGCTGTAAGCGGAGGTTTAGCGTGGAGCGTGCCGGGCTCGGTTTATTCGCGCGCCGTGTAGGCTGTAAGCGGAGGTTTAGCGTGGAGCGCGCCGGGCTCGGTTTATTGGCGCGTCGTGTAGGCTGTAAGTGGAGGTTTAGCGTGGAGCGTGCCGGGCTCGGTTTATTTGCGCGTCGTATAGGCTGTAAGCGGAGGTTTAGCATGGAGCGCGCCGGGCTCGGTTTATTCGCGCGCCGTGTAGGCTGTAAGCGGAGGTTTAGCGTGGAGCGCGCCGGGCTCGGTTTATTGGCGCATCGTGTAGGCTGTAAGTGGAGGTTTAGCGTGGAGCGTGCCGGGCTCGGTTTATTCACGCGTCGTGTAGGCTGTAAGCGGAGGTTTAGCGTGGAGCGCGCCGCGCTCGGTTTATTTGCGCGTCGTATAGGCTGTAAGCGGAGGTTTAGCGTGGAGCGCGCCGGGCTCGGTTTATTCGCGCGCCGTGTAGGCTGTAAGCGGAGGTTTAGCGTGGAGCGCACCGGGCTCGGTTTATTCACGCGCTGTGTAGGCTGTAAGCGGAGGTTTAGCGTGGAGCGCGCCGGGCTCGGTTTATTCGCGCGTCGTGTAGGCTGTAAGTGGAGGTTTAGCGTGGAGCGCGCCGGGCTCGGTTTATTCACGCGCTGTGTAGGCTGTAAGCGGAGGTTTAGCGTGGAGCGCGCCGGGCTCGGTTTATTCACGCGTCGTGTAGGCTGTAAGCGGAGGTTTAGCGTGGACCGCGCCGGACTCGGTTTATTCACGCGCTGTGTAGGCTGTAAGCGGAGGTTTAGCGTGGAGCGCGCCGGGCTCGGTTTATTCACGCGCTGTGTAGGCTGTAAGCGGAGGTTTAGCGTGGAGCGTGCCGGGCTCGGTTTATTTGCGCGTCGTGTAGGCTGTAAGCGGTAAAAGTGCCGGTAAAAGGTTGAATTAGGCGTGGGACGTCCATGGTCGATTCCAGAAGAATTGAAGAAAGGTGGAAAGGAGTAGTTACAGCAACGCTTCACCTCTGGATCCGAACCCCAGCTGAAAAACTTCAGCAATTGGTGATTTCAACTTGAAGTAAAAAGATCCTGTAGAGAGGTCCTCATAAAAGAAGTCCATGAGGGGTCTGCAATTCCTATCCACAACGGTGCGGAAAGACCTGGAATGTATTCTGCTCGGCTGGAGATACCTCAAGCTAGACAAAATGCCAAAAGTCTTGTGCCAAGTCCGCCAGAGCATTGCATCTCATGGCACCCGAGTGATTTATTATCTCTGCGGAAATGTCCGTCCTCGTGAGTATACAACAGCCCGGCCTGGAAATGTCCGTCCTCGTGATTATACAACAGCCCGGCCTGTCCGCCGTAAAGCATTTCAAGGCAGAGGAGCCAGACCGTTAGTATGAAGTCTGTCCCCAGTGATTAGAGAACCGCAACGGCTCCCAACCGTATAGACTCGCATTAGACTCTTATCAGGTCTGGCGTTGGGCCGAGCATCTCTCTCCTGTCCTGTGCTGTCACCACCGTAGAGCTCCTCTCTTGTGTCCATCGATAGCGGAGCGTCGTCTGGGTAAAGCTTTTCAGAGGTGTTTGGACTTGGAAGGAGCCTGGAAATCAGTGATGCTGATAACAACCCAACTATTCCGGTCAAAAGGGGGATTTCTTCCAATTAATGAGAAAACCCCAGTCAGATAGAAGATGAATCGTCCATCGCTGTGCAGCTTTATTCGCGCTAAATGATAAATGTTATAATAAAAGGACCAAAGGAGAGTCGAGGAGACTGAAGTGTCTGGAGAATTGGTCCATGTAGTGAAGTCCCTGGAACCGTCAAACCATCCGATCCCTGGGAAAAACGAGGTCTCTCATCAATGGATTCCCCCATTTTTTGGAATCTTAGCAAACCATCAGACTCGGAAGTCTGGTAACTGCTCCGGAAACCTTCTTCCTTTACCGGTAAACAATTGTGTTGGAAATTGAGATAACTCCTTTGAGCTTGACTTTGTCTACAGGATTGTATACTGAGGGGCGAGGGGTAATTACCTGTATGGGGGGGGGGTAAAGGGATACCTTATATGAGTTAATCATTTGATTGTAAATGAGACAAAGAGAAGGAAGAATCGGTCCGTCTGTCGCCTGTTTTTTCCCAGAAGGAAAGAGGAGAAAATACACTTTCCTGAGGAGGTCCTTGAATGGTGAGGTCCTCTGCTGCCTCTTGGTCTCCATGTTCCTCTACGAGGAAAGAAAGGAGCCGATTGTCTGTCGTTAGGAAATGTTGTTTTTTTTGAGAACTTGTAGAGGAGCCTATGGAGGTCTGGGAGACTAAGGTGTGATGGATTCACAGCTTCCCTCCCATGTAATGCCTTAAAAAGAGGTTGTCTTCCACCCTAGGTGATAAGTTACCAAATCTCATTTTATACATGTGGATTCGTCTCACATTCAATAAATGAAATCGTGAGAACAATTATAAGAAAGGATTGAGAATTCGATATAGTAATTACTTATTTATTAAAAATAATAAAAATTACAGAAATCCAAAATTAAACAGAGTATAACATAGAATGCCTATTAAATCTTATATGCATGAAAAATAAAATTAAACATTCCAGTCAGTCTCGATATGAAGTCTCGCTTCAGTCTCTCGGTCTGCCCCAGATTATAAACAAAGATCTGCATATATATAAGGTTTTGTAACTAGACCTGCGTATCGCTACCTCAAAAATGGTACAAAAAGAGTACTAACGGTCAGAAAAAAATCAGGAGAGGAAAATCACCAAGGCCAAGCTGCTGATCATTTTTACTGAATACAAAAACATTCTAATCTTAAAACATTAAAAAATCTTACGTAACAGAAACTACTAGTACTGCGAAGTTAAATCCTTAACCTTAACTTCTACTGAGGCCTGAACTTCTACTGAGGCCTGTAACGGTCATTAACCTTAACTTCTACTGAGGCCTGTAACAGTCATTAACCTTAACGTCTACTGAGGCCTGTAACAAAGGCATATCCCACAGAAAAGTGACCCCGTCCTTTGTCGGCCTCAACAAAAATCTTCATTAAAAACCTTTTGGACATTTGGCCCCCAGTTTATTCCTAGCTGCTCTATCTGTGGGCACTTCAGTGACGTGAGCGACTGGCACTCGTTCTGGAGACCGAGGGCACTTAATATGTCATTAAAAAGTGTTTTATAATATATATCAGACAGAACGCGAAGAAACAAAATCGCCAGACAGACCGACTGAGCAATAATATCTTCGTTTGGAGGCCCTGAAACTCTGACCCCAACATCAATAAATCCTCGTTCCTGTCAGGAGAGGAACATCACCCATGTATTCCACGATGGGTTCTCCCGGAATTTGGAGAACACCCAATAATTATTCATAAAACCAATAATAATTTAATAACGAGGAATAAATAAGTAAATCAATACACTGAAGGGTTAACTATGTTTGAACTAAGTGGGAAAGCGTAAAACTCCCGCCACCTATTCCAGACAGGAGACATGGGGGGGGGGGTCAATAGAAAGGATCTCACCGGCCCTTGCAGCAGCTGCCTGACACTGAGCTCCTCGCTAAATTCCTTCTCATTTAATGATTTCCCAACGCAGCCCCATTTAATTTTAATTAATTTATTTTCCCTAAATCCATACGTTTACGTTTATCCGCATTAACTCTCACCTGGGCCGCCCGTCCCTCCATCTGACCAAATCCCCTCGCAGGGAAATAACACCCCAAATAACGATAAAACGACATAACGACGGGCTGGGGCTGGGGCACGTAGGACAGGTCTGGGACCGGTTTGTTTATTGCCCCAGCGCCAATCTCGGAGTCATTTGTAGGCCATCCTGCTCCAGTGATACTTTCGATCCGCCCGTCTTGGGGTGGTCGGGCCTGACGTTCTCGGGCGCGTAAAGCACTTTAATGTACGAAGTAACGGTCCCGCGGCTGGGAGGCACGTCTTTTACCCGTCTCTTTTTCACGGCTCTGTGGTTTCGTTTAGGGCCGGCGGTGCAGTTTAACCCCAACTTCCTTGGACCGAGACTCCTGACGGCAGAGGGACAAGGTTTCCATCTCTTCTTATTAATAATGCATGCGTGGGCACTGTGGGCATCTCTTAACCTCGTACACCTGTCCTCCTCTCTCGGTGGTGGCTGCTGCTCTCTCGTGGTGGCTGCTGCTCTCTCGGTGGTGGCTGCTGCCCTCTCGGTGGTGGCTGCTGCCCTCTCGGTGGTGGCTGCTGCCCTCTCGGTGGTGGCTGCTGCTCTCTCGGTGGTGGCTGCTGCTCTCTCGGTGGTGTCTGCTTCCGCTTTGTGTATTGTCCAGTGTGATTATACACGTACGCCGGGTGTCTACTAGCCCCGTTCCCCAGATAGCTGCCCCAGCAGACCAGGCGCCTGTAGAGGCAGAGGGGTGCTTGGGTAATTGAGGCCCCTTTATAACGAGGAGGACTCTAATACCGCAGGGCTATGATCCGGTGAACGTCTAGTCCGTCGATGGGGCTACCGGCCACGCGTGGAACCCAGCAGGTCACAGCGTCCACCTGGCTAGTAACCGTTGGGTTCCACGGGAAACCTGTGCTGACATCCGGGGTCGGGGGCAGCTCCGGAGGGTCCGCACAGGCTGGGGGTACGTGGGAGATCCTGAGGTTCCATTCATTCTTTGTCATCTCTTTTCTTATTCTTTTCCTTGTGAATCCCCAAACTCTCCATCCTTTCTCCTCTCCCCGAACACAAATCCCCATTTCTAATTCCCCCGCCTCCGCCCGCTCATCCCTCCTGAATATTTACCCCCTTGCTATTTTCTTACCCCACATTTTCATATCGTTCAATTTTCCTCCATTCCCCGTCTTCATCTGGTTAGACGATCTCCCTGTTTATGGCACCCCTCCCAGAACCCCGCCGTTTCCACTCAGCCAATCAGCTGCCTGCAGACTAGCCAATCAGGAGACGTGTTCAGGTATAAGTAACAAAACCCCGATTAGTATAACTGCCTGTAGTATTATTGCACAGTGACCCCCCCATTAGTATTACTAAATAGAGACCCCCCATTAGTATTTCTAGTATAGACCCCCCATTAGTATTTCTAGTAGAGACCCCCATTGGTATTTCTAGTAGAACCCCCCCATTAGTATTACTAAATAGAGACCCCCCCATTAGTATTACTAAATAGAGACCCCCCCTTAGTATTACCAAATAGAGACCCCCCCATTGGTATTACTAAAAAGAGACCCCCCATTGGTATTACTAAATAGAGACCCCCCCATTGGTATTACTAAATAGAGACCCCCCCATTAGTATTACTAAATAGAGACCCCCCCATTAGTATTACTAAATAGAGACCCCCATTAGTATTACTAAATAGAGACCCCCATTAGTATTACTAAATAGAGACCCCCCATTAGTATTACTAAATAGAGACCCCCCATTAGTATTACTAAATAGAGACCCCCCCATTAGTATTACTAAATAGAGACCCCCCCATTGGTATTACTAAATAGAGACCCCCCATTGTTATTACTAAATAGAGACCCCCCCCATTGGTATTACTAAATAGAGAGTCCCCCATTGGTATTACTAAATAGAGACCCCCCCTTTGGTATTACTAAATAGAGACCCCCCCATTGGTATTACTAAATAGAGACCCCCCCATTGGTATTACTAAATAGAGACCCCCCATTGGTATTACTAAATAGAGACCCCCCCATTGGTATTACTAAATAGAGACCCCCCCATTAGTATTATTGCTAATAAGAGACAATTTTTTTCAGCGGTCTGATAGTACCGGGGTCTCTTGTTCTATAGGGGACGTGTTTCAGCGGTCTGATAGTACGGGGCGGTCTCTTGTTCTATAGGGGACGTGTTTCAGCGGTCTGATAGTACCGGGGTCTCTTGTTCTATAGGGAGGGTGTTTCAGCGGTCTGATAGTACCGGGGTCTCTTGTTCTATAGGGAGGGTGTTTCAGCGGTCTGATAGTACGGGGCGGTCTCTTGTTCTATAGGGGACATGTTTCAGTGCTCTGATAGTACCGGGGTCTCATGTTCTATAGGTGACGTGTTTCCGCGGTCTGATAGTACCGGGGTCTCTTGTTCTGTAGGGAGGGTGTTTCCGCGGTCTGATAGTACCCGAGGGTCTCTTGTTCGATAGGGGACGTGTTTCTGTGCTCTGATAGTACCGGGGGGTCTCTTGTTCTACAGGGGACGTGTTTCTGCGCTCTGATAGTACCGGGGTCTCTTGTTCTGTAGGGAGGGTGTTTCCGTGCTCTGATAGTACCGGGGGTCTCGTTCTATAGGGGACGTGTTTCCGTGCTCTGATAGTACCGGGGGTCTCTTGTTCTGTAGGGAGGGTGTTTCCGTGCTCTGATAGTACCGGGGGTCTCTTGTTCTGTAGGGAGGGTGTTTCCGTGCTCTGATAGTACCGGGGGTCTCGTTCTATAGGGGACGTGTTCCAGGTTTGCTGTTACATCGGATCTCTCTTGTCCCGTAGGACCTCTCTCCCAGCCGGGCTCCTCACATCCATCTATGACCTCAGAAGAACTTTCACGAGGTTTGGCGGTGGAAAAATTTGATCTTGTGAAGAAATGGGGAATAAACACATATAAAGTAAGATTTCCGGCACGTTATGCAGACATGTAGACATTATCTACATCCTTCCAACCAGCACGTTAGACCCCCAGACTTTCACCTTCTGTCTTATTGGATGAATCTTCTGCCCTTTCTGGAACCGGCCCTGGTGGCTCTTCCAGACTGTGTCGAGTGCCTAGATGCTGGCCCTATACGGTACCCTCTCTTTATATACTTTATATACTTCAGACCCATCCCAGTTGGTTCTCTGGTTCCCAGTCCTGGTTAGATCCGGTATTTACGGTTTTTGTGTCATCCTCTCTACCACCCGCTGCCGGGGTCCTCGCACACCTTCCGCCTTTTGATTCCTCCACCTGTTCTTCCGCCTTTCGCTGGCCGTCCTGATGTCTCCTGGGCCGCGTTTATCTTCTATATGTCCCCCTGACCTCCCGTGATGTCTTTACACAGTGCACGAAGCAGCTGATCTCCGAGCGCTTCGGCCGGGGCTCCCGTACCGTGGATCTGGAGCTCGAAACACAAATTGAGCTGTTGAGGGACACGAAGCACAAGTACGAGGGAGTCCTGCAGCTCGCGCGATCCATGACCGCTCACTTCTACAACCTGGTGCAGACCCAGAGGGCGTTAGGAGACGCTTTCTCCGACCTGAGTCAGAAATCCCCGGAGCTGCAGGTACGTCGCTCTCCCTGCTCCCATCCTCCGCTCCATACACCCTGACTTCTCTGACGGGCTCTCCATCCTCTCTATCCTCTCCATACACCCTGACTTCTCTGACGGGCTCTCCATCCTCTCTATGCTCTCCATACACCCTGACTTCTCTGAAGGGCTCTCCATCCTCTCCATACACCCTGACTTCTCTGACGGGCTCTTCATCCTCTCCATACACCCTGACTTCTCTGACGGGCTCTCCATCCTCTCCACACACCCTGACTTCTCTGACGGGCTCTCCATCCTCTCCACACACCCTGACTTCTCTGACGGGCTCTCCATCCTCTCCACACACCCTGACTTCTCTGACGGGCTCTCCATCCTCTCCACACACACTGACTTCTCTGACGGGCTCTCCATACTCTCCACACACCCTGACTTCTCTGACGGGCTCTCCATCCTCTCCACACACCCTGACTTCTCTGACGGGCTCTCCATCCTCTCCACACACCCTGACTTCTCTGACGGGCTCTCCATCCTCTCCACACACCCTGACTTCTCTGACGGGCTCTCCATCCTCTCCACACACCCTGACTTCTCTGACGGGCTCTCCATCCTCTCCACACACCCTGACTTCTCTGACGGGCTCTCCATCCTCTCCACACACCCTGACGGGCTCTCCATCCTCTCCAGACACCCTGACTTCTCTGACGGCCTCTCCATCCTCTCCACACACCCTGACTTCTTTGACGGGCTCTCCATCCTCTCCATCCACCCTGACTTCTCTGACGGGCTCTCCATCCTCTCCACACACCCTGACTTCTCTGACGGGCTCTCCATCCTCTCCACACACCCTGACTTCTTTGACGGGCTCTCCATCCTCTCCATACACCCTGACTTCTCTGCCATTACATGCTACCCCCGCTCTGTCGTTTGTGGCCCTCACAGTCACGCTGGAGTGAGTGGGAGTCGTCCCCAAGGGCCACACGCGACGCACGCTCAGGCTGATGTAATATTATTCTGCATGTGGACTTGTTTCTGAACTTCTCTTACCTGACCTGGCTTTGGACCCCTCTGTTGCTGCAGGAGGAGTTTGGGTATAACGCTGAGACCCAGAAGCTCCTCTGTAAGAATGGAGAGACGCTTCTGGGAGCCGTTAATTTCTTTGTGTCGAGTATCAACACCCTGATTAACAAGACCATGGAAGACACCTTGATGACTGTCAAACAGTACGAGACGGCCAGGTAAGTGTCGGGGGGGGGCGCATGCCAGCTTTGTATCTGCAGTGGTGGGTCAGCGTGAGATCTCGGGGCCCCGGCACGTCGTTTATCTCTGTATAAGCCGTGTTTTTTGACTGTCAGGCTGGAGTACGATGCCTACAGAGCCGACCTGGAAGAACTGAGTTTGGGCCCCCGGGACGCGGCCACCCTGTGCCGCATGGAAATTGCGCAGCAAAACTTCCAGATCCATCGCAACAAATACGAGAAACTTCGGGGAGACGTAACCATCAAACTGCGCTTTTTACAGGAGAACAAGGCAAGAAAACACCACCGACACTCATACCCCCTCTCCGCAAGCCTCCGATACCCCCTCTCCGCAAGCCTCCGATACCCCCTCACCGCAAGCCCCCGATACCCCCTCTCCGCAAGCCTCCGATACCCCCTCACCGCAAGCCCCCGATACCCCCTCTCCGCAAGCCCCCGATACCCCCTCTCCGCAAGCCCCCGATACCCCCTCTCCGCAAGCCCCCCGATACCCCCTCTCCGCAAGCCTCCGATACCCCCTCTCTGCAAGCCTCCGATACCCCCTCTCCGCAAGCCTCCGATACCCCCTCTCCGCAAGCCTCCGATACCCCCTCTCCGCAAGCCCCCGATACCCCCTCTCCGCAAGCCCCCGATACCCCCTCTCCGCAAACCCCCGATACCCCCTCTCCGCAAGCCCCCCGATACCCCCTCTCCGCAAGCCTCCGATACCCCCTCTCCGCAAGCCTCCGATACCCCCTCACAGCAAGCCTCCGATACCCCCTCTCCGCAAGCCTTCCGATACCCCCTCTCCGCAAGCCTCCGATACCCCCTCTCCGCAAGCCTCCGATACCCCCTCACAGCAAGCCTCCGATACCCCCTCTCCACAAGCCTCCGATACCCCCTGAATGTGCGCGCGTCAGGTCGATGGACCCCGGTCCTCCTGAATGTGCGCGCGTCAGGTCGATGGACCCCGGTCCTCCTGAATGTGCGCGCGTCAGGTCGATGGACCCCGGTCCTCCTGAATGTGCACGCGTCAGGTCGATGGACCCCGGTCCTCCTGAATGTGCGCGCGTCAGGTCGATGCACCCCGGTCCTCCTGAATGTGCGCGCCGTAGGTCGGTGCACCCTGGTCCTCCTGAATGTGCGTGCCGTAGGTCCATGGCCCCCCGGTCCTCCTGAATGTGCGTGCCGTAGGTCCATGGCCCCCCGGTCCTCCTGAATGTGCGTGCCGTAGGTCCATGGACCCCCGGTCCTCCTGAATGTGCATGCCGTAGGTCCATGGACCCACGGTCCTCCTGAATGTGCGTGCCGTAGGTCCATGGACCCACGGTCCTCCTGAATGTGCGTGCGTCAGGTCGTTGGATTCCAGCTGGCGTAAATAAAGCTTGCGTTCTCTCTATCCCTGCAGGTGAAGGTGATGCACAAACAGCTGCTCCTCTTCCATAACGCCATCTCGTCCTACTTCGCTGGCAACCAGCAGCAGTTAGAGGCTTCTCTGCAGCAATTCAACATCAAACTGAGCAGCGCGGCCAGCGACAAGCCGTCCTGGCTGGAGGAGCAGTGAGCCGCCGGACGGGCAGACGGGGGGCGCGGAGCCGCTGCGCATGTCTGTGTTTTTATTTATATGCGAGAGGCAGAAACACTCCAGTCTGTAAGCATGTTACATGTGTGTGGTGTGACAGTGTGAGTACGTGGCGAGGAGAATGTGCGTGGGATGGTACGTGTCGGTGCACACACAATGTGTGATATAGTTGTGTTAACGAATGTGTCGATGTGTGTCCCTGTTACGTGTTGTAGTGTGAGCGGAGGGTCACAGGTCCCAGTGAACTCCATTATAAGGTCCAGCGCCTCCCTGTCCAGAAGGGACATGCAGATCATCTCACCCTTCACCCAACTCCCCCAACACCTCGCAAACCTCCAACGCCTCCTTTAGGAACTCAACTGCCTCCGGCCCTCGGATATCACCCCACGTCCCTGCGCTTGGACTAGAGATCCGGACCCGCTGAGATCTAGAGCCGTGGTTACGTCGCGGGATTTACCGCTGTCCTATCGCTTCGTCCAACTCCTTGTGTTTCTAAATGTAGCTCCTCGACGTAACGCTCCTGCCTCTGACCTTAACACCGGGCGAGAGGGGTATCTGCCCCAGGCAGTGCCAGGTGAGGGTCACGCTTTCTGCAACTCCAGATGTAACGCTCTGTGCGGGCCCCGGACCCTTTGCCCCCGGGTACCAAATGCCCAAATTACTGTTCCGCATTACACTCCTGACCCTGGGGGGTGGAAGCCCCTGACCCGACCCTGGGGGGATGGACGCCCCTGACCTGTCCCGACCCGACCCTTGGGGGGTGGACGCCCCTGACCCAACCCTGGGGGGTGGACGCCCCTGTCTGTGAGCGTGGCGGCTGGCTCTGGCCCATGTGTGTTTTCTGGCTGAAGAACGTGGCCAGGTGGACTTTTGGGGGTGGTTGAAGGCTAATTTGGGGCGAATCCCTGCTTGACGCTATGACACGATTTGTACCAAGTGAGCCCAGGGGGTAAACCGAGGTGCACCACGCGGGGAGAATCCTCTAAATGGTGATAACGCGGCAGAGGACGCATTAACATCCGGGATACAGATTGTATTTTCTATGGGGTCTCATGCTGTCTTTTACCGCTGCATGAAGCCCGCCGGCGCGGCTCGAGTCCGATAACGCGAGGGAGAGACACCTGAAACCGTCTGGGAAGAGTATAAATCTTTGTCGGGTGAAACGGAGCAATAATAGTAAAACCATCCGACCCGGGTTACACGCGTGTCGGGTAAAAGTGCTACGCGGCGGACACATGGATACGGGAGGAGCCGGGGCACTGTCTGCTTAACTGGACGGTTATCACCCCTGTGCGTTTCTCCAGCTGCTGGCGTCTCTGCCCTCCGCCTCGGGTTTAGACAGTTTGCCGGCTCGACGCTCACAGCCCGGGGGCCGCGGAGACGGGAGAAATAGGAAGAGTCGGCTCTGCTGCTTTTGTGTATTTCTGCAGCAGCGAGGGGGCTTCCCCGGGGGTTCTTTATAGGCCTGGGCTTTGCTGGTTTCTCCTGGGGGGTTCATGTGATTGGCCGGTGTCTCCTGGGCCTGGAGATCACTGCGATAGGCTGGGTTCCCTGAGAGTGACGCTGGGATTGGCCGCTTTTCTCCTGGGGCAGATACCCGTGGGATTGGCTGGTGGAGGTAGAAGTGGGAGTCGCTGTTTTCTGCCTGTGGTGAGGTTAACCTGATGAGCTTCTCCCGGGGCAGTCCCATCGTTGCTGCGCATGGATAAGAATCCGGTTCCGGGAACATTTCTGTAAATCAGGGTAATAATAAAGAACTTAATGGCGCGTTGTCTGTTCTTGAACTGGGGGCAAAACAATGTGGGTTGCCATGGAAGCGGGAAAAAAACAAACCAGAAGGACCAACTTACATCTTGTGATCTGTGAGTGCAAAGTGCCCTCACCTTGCCTGGTGTAGCGCATGTGCAGAGAGGGATGAGGTCTTCCCTAAGGACCCTAAGCCATAGTTAGTGAAAGATGTGTTTGTTACATACTCAGGGTCAGCTATATCACAGCTGGGATCCCTGCTTGAATACAGGTGACTCTTCAGAATATTTTTATGTTCTGACAAATAGTCTGGAGCGTGGCCACCAGAGGGCTCTGCGTTCCCATTCTTGGATGGATGACGAACTCCAGGAGACTCCAGTATAACCTCAGCATGATGCGTGCATCCCGGAGCTGAGGGCACCTCTTCGTTACGTTACCCGTCTTCTCGCCTCGGCATTAGATTGTTACGTGTTATCAATGGCGCACCCAGCAGGGTAATAGTGATGCACCCTGCGCGGCTGCCGGACTAAGCGCAGGTCGCCAGGAGATGATGTCACATCCCGCCGCTCTACCTTTCTGAGGATGTGTAGCGCCAGGCAAACGGGCCGATGGGGGGGAACGGTCTGCCACGCGGGAAAAATATCCCACCGAGATCTCCGGTACGTTCCACAGCGAGGTTACAACAACAATGACAGTAACACAAACGTAGGAGAAGAGGGGTCCTGCCCCTAGGAGCTTACAATCTATTAGGAGGTTGAGGGGGAATGAGACAGAAGGCGAGGGGCTTCTTGGCTGAGGATGATGTGATTGTAGCGAGGGGGCTGGCTTTTTAGGACGATAGATTGTAAACTCCTCTGACAGGTGGGTTTCGAGTTAGATTAAGTAGGGGGGAGTCTGACAGAACGGGGCAGGAGACCCCAGAGCATAGGCAGAGGGCAGTAGAGGTTAGGGTTGGGTTGGCGATGGATGGCATAGGGGCTCCATAGGCGAATATACTCGATTCACCCGGAGTAGAGTCCGTCCTCGATGTAAATTGATGTTAATCCACGGGATTTATAGCTGAAGACTCAGCGCAGAACAAAGCACTAAACACAAAGAGAACACGGAGTAAAAGAAGTTATTGGGCTGTAAACGCCATCGGATCAACGAGGCGCGAGTACCGCACAAGCCGTAAAACTCGAGTCTTGCTTTATAGTCCTGAGACACGGAGCTTGGAGACGCTAAGGCAGGACATACAGACCGCTACTGGGTGGCCTGGACTACAACTCCCATCAAGCACAGCTAGCGGCCTAAGACGGGCCTCCTAAAACTAGACTAGGGTGATTGTCCCTGCCAGTGAGCCCGCATAAAGTGCTGCCCCCTGCAGCGTGTGGGATGCCCCCCGCACACGGGTAATGGATGTGTGTGTCGGGAAACATGGGCCGTGCGTGGTCACCCTAAGCCGGACTCTTACATGCAGCATGTATGTAAAGCTCACACCCCTCGTCATGTGTAACTACCCCACCATACGCTGGGTACTTCCAGGGACGGAAGCTTCAGCCAGGAGTCACCCTATTTCATGGCATTAAAAGGCCGTTCAGGGGGACAGAGCCCAGGGGGCAACTATTTGCCCAAATCTAGCAAACACTAGACATTAAAACTAAGAATCCCCCCGAGACGCAGGACTCCTGGCGGGTAAACGGAAGAAACGTATTCATTAACATGCTTTGGCATCTCTTCGCCGCGCCCAGCAGCCCCACTCCCTTTCAAATAAAAGAGGTGAGTGGGAGACAAAGATCAGGTTACATGCGGGAGGAACGCATTACAGGGAACACAACCATCAGTACGCGGGGGAAGCGTTTGCAGGTTACACGCAGTGTGTTCTAGTACCGGAGGGGAAGCGTTTGCAGGTTACACGCAGCGTATTCTAGTACCGGAGGGGAAGCGTTAGCAGGTTACACGCAGCGTATTCTAGTACCGGAGGAGAAGCGTTTGCAGGTTACACGCAGCGTATTCTAGTACCGGAGGGGAAGCGTTTGCAGGTTACACGCAGCGTATTCTACTGCTGGAGGGGAAGCGTTTGCAGGTTACACACAGCGTATTGTAGTACTGGAGGGGAAGCGTTTGCAGGTTACACGCAGCGTATTCTAGTACCGGAGGGGAAGCGTTTGCAGGTTACACGCAGTGTATTCTAGTAACGGAGGGGAAGCGTTTGCAGGTTACACGCAGCGTATTCTAGTACCGGAGGGGAAGCGTTTGCAGGTTACACGCAGCGTATTCTAGTACCGGAGGGGAAGCGTTTGCAGGTTACAGGCAGCGTATTCTAGTACCGGAGAGGAAGGGTTTGCAGGTTACACGCAGCGTATTCTAGTACCGGAGGGGAAGCGTTTGCAGGTTACACGCAGCGTATTCTAGTAAGGGAGGGGAAGCGTTTGCAGGTTACACGCAGCGTATTCTAGTAACGGAGGGGAAGCGTTTGCAGGTTACACGCAGCGTTTTCTAGTACCGGAGGGGAAGCGTTTGCAGGTTACAAGCAGTGTATTTTAGTACCGGAGGGGAAGGGTTTGCAGGTTACACGCAGCGTATTCTAGTACCGGAGGGGAAGCGTTTGCAGGTTACAGGCAGCGTATTCTAGTACCGGAGGGGAAGGGTTTGCAGGTTACAAGCAGCGTTTTCTAGTACCGGAGGGGAAGCGTTTGCAGGTTACACGCAGCGTATTCTAGTACCGGAGGGGAAGGGTTTCCAGGTTACACGCAGCGTTTTCTAGTACCAGAGGGGAAGCGTTTGCAGGTTACACTCAGCGTATTCTAGTACCAGAGGAGAAGGGTTTGCAGGTTACACGCAGCGTATTCTAGTACCAGAGGGGAAGGGTTTGCAGGTTACACGCAGCGTATTCTAGTACCGGAGGGGAAGCGTTTGCAGGTTACACGCAGCGTATTCTAGTACCGGAGGCTAAAATGCATATTTCTGTTTATCAGCGGAATGAAGACAGCAAATAAAGCAAAGCAATGGAAACACTTAAGGATGTCCTGAAAGCGGAATAATCAGCAGCTGCACGTGGTGTTCGGGAGTACAAATCACGCAATGGAGTCCCGAGTAACAATCCAAACGGAAAAACTGAAATGGTACCGAAGTCAGTTCTCTTCCAGTGGTAGGAAGAGGTGGGACAGCTCAACCCAGACAACATTTCCTTATCGAGACCCTCAAGAGAAAAATATACTAAGAAAAAGCATCAAGAAACCGACATAAACTCCTAAGCCCAGCGTAATACTCCAGGGAGTAGAGGGAGAGTATCCCGAGGGATATAAGTGTATGTTGGGGTAGAATACTCCAGGGATTAGAGGGAGAGAGTATCCCGAGGGATATAAGTGTATGTTGGGGTAGAATACTCCAGGGATTAGAGGGAGAGAGTATCCCGAGGGATATAAGTGTAAATTGGGGGGTAGAATACTCCAGGGAGTAGAGGGAGAGAGTATCCCGAGGGATATAAGTGTAAGTTGGAAATAATTTTTCCAGGGAGTAGAGGGAGAGAGTAGCCCGAGGGATATAAGTGTATGTTGGGGGTAGAATACTCCAGGGAGTAGAGGGAGAGAGTATCCCGAGGGATATAAGTGTAAGTTGGGAATAATTTTTCCAGGGAGTAGAGGGAGAAAGTATCCCGAGGGATATAAGTGTAAGTTGGGGATATAATACTCCAGGGAGTAGAGGGAGAGAGTATCCCGAGGGATATAAGTGTATGTTGGGGTAGAATACTCCAGGGAGTAGAGGGAGAGAGTATCCCGAGGGATATAAGTGTATGTCGGGGGTAGAATACTCCCGGGAGTAGAGGGAGAGAGTATCCCGAGGGACATAAGTGTATGTTGGGGTAGAATACTCCAGGGAGTAGAGGGAGAGAGTATCCCGAGGGATATAAGTGTAAGTTGGGGGGTAGAATACTCCAGGGAGTAGAGGGAGAGAGTATCCCGAGGGATATAAGTGTAAGTTGGAAATCATTTTTCCAGGGAGTAGAGGGAGAGAGTATCCCGAGGGATATAAGTGTAAGTTGGGAATAATTTTTCCAGGGAGTAGAGGGAGAAAGTATCCCGAGGGATATAAGTGTAAGTTGGGAATAATTTTTCCAGGGAGTAGAGGGAGAAAGTATCCCGAGGGATATAAGTGTAAGTTGGGGATATAATACTCCAGGGAGTAGAGGGAGAGAGTATCCCGAGGGATATAAGTGTATGTCGGGGGTAGAATACTCCCGGGAGTAGAGGGAGAGAGTATCCCGAGGGATATAAGTGTATGTTGGGGTAGAATACTCCAGGGAGTAGAGGGAGAGAGTATCCCGAGGGATATAAGTGTAAATTGGGGGGTAGAATACCCCAGGGAGTAGAGCGAGAGAGTATCCCGAGGGATATAAGTGTAAGTTGGAAATAATTTTTCCAGGGAGTAGAGGGAGAGAGTATCCCGAGGGATATAAGTGTATGTTGGGGTAGAATACTCCAGGGAGTAGAGGGAGAGAGTATCCCGAGGGATATAAGTATAAGTTGGGGGGTAGAATACTCCAGGGAGTAGAGCGAGAGAGTATCCCGAGGGATATAAGTGTAAGTTGGAAATAATTTTTCAAGGGAGTAGAGGGAGAGAGTATCCCGAGGGATATAAGTGTAAGTTGGGGGGTAGAATACTCCAGGGAGTAGAGGGAGAAAGTATCCCGAGGGATAAAAGTGTATGTTGGGGGTAGAATACTCCAGGGAGTAGAGGGAGAAAGTATCCCGAGGGATAAAAGTGTATGTTGGGGGTAGAATACTCCAGGTAGTAGAGGGAGAGATTATCACAAGGGATATCCACTCACTGCTCACTTTATTAGGTACACGTTGCTAGTACCGGGTCGGACCTCCTTTTGCCTTCATTCTTTGTGGTAGACTTTCTACATTGTGCTGGAAACATTCCTCAGAGATTTTGCTCCGTATGGACATGATGGTGTCACGCGGTCGCTGCAGATTTTTTCAGCTGCACATCCATGATGCGAATCTCCCATCCCCCGCATCCCAAAGGTGCTCTATTGTATTGAGATCTGTTGACCTCGGAGGCCGTTGGAGTTCAGTGACCTCATCGTCATGTTCAAGAAACCAGTTGGAGATGATGTGGTTTGTGATGCGGTGTGTTATCCTGCTGGAAGCGGCCATCAGAAGATGGGGACACTGCGGTCAACGACAATACTCAGGTCGGCTGTCGCAATGTTTAAACGTTGCTCAGTTGGTACTAATGGGCCCAAAGTGTGCCAAGAAAATGCCCCCCCCTCCCCATTACACTCCCACCAGCCTGACCCGCTGATACGAGGCAGGACGGATCCCGGCTTTCATGTTGTTGACCCGGCCACCTGAATGTCACAGCTGGAATGGAGACTCCTCAGACCCGGCAGCGTTCTCCGGTCTTCCGTTGTCCAGTTTTGGTGATTCTGTGTGAATTGTAGCCTCAGTTTTCTGTTCTTAGCTGACAGGAGCGGCACCCGGTGGGGTCTTCTGCTGCTGTAGTCCATCGGCTTCAAGGTTGGACGTGTTGTGCGTTCAGAGATGGGATTCTGCAGACCTTGGGTGTAACGAGGGGTTAATTGGGTTACTGTCGCCTTTCCGTCATCTCGAACCAGTCTGCCCGTTCTCTCCTCTGACCTCCGACACCGACAAGGCATTCCCCTCACAGAGCCGCCGCTCACCGGATATTTTCTTGTTTTTAGGCCGTTCTCTGTAAATCGTAGAGATGATTTGGGTAAAAATCCCAGTAGATCAGCAGTTTCTGAAATACTCAGACCGGCCCGTCTGGCGCCAACAACCACCATGCCACATTCAAAGTCACTGAAATCCCCTTTCTGCCCCATTCTGATGCTCAGTCTGATCTTCAGCAAGTGTTCTTGACCACATCTACCTGCCTAAATGCATTGCTGCCATGCTGATTAGCTATTTGTGTTAACAAGGAACTGAACAGGTGTACCTAATAAAGTGTCCAGTGAGTGTATGTCTGTTACAGGGCCACCGTACCCACGGCGGGGCAGAAAGGGCTGTGCTGGCTGATTAAGAGCCCCAGCCGGGTACCTGATCGTCTCTTTGAATGCCGGAGCTGCAGCCACATTCAGTCTGTGGGCCGGTTACACAATAAACAGAATATGAGCCAACTAGCCTGGCCCTGTCACAACAGCCTCACTGATAGAGAGCATTTAGAGATGTATCTCGCAGTTCTCTGTGTGGTTGAGGAGGAGAGTAAACTTTAGAAAGAGACAGGAGCCCAGAAGTGAGAGCGCCGTATCAAAGAAAGAGAGCGCATGTCACATTGCAGACAGCTGATACTGAAAGTCTTCTACTAACTGGTGGATATATCGGAACACGCGCTCTCGTCCCATTTCCAGGACTGTCTCAAACACATAGGATGCGGCTTTGTTTGGAAATACTGGCTAAACTTGTCACACCGAGCGGGTAATTAGCTGTAATGAGAGGGACGCCCACACACGGAGGGAGAGGTCTCGGGAAGAGAGGTAATATATGTGAGAGCGGATGAATGCATGTTTCACAGGGAGGAATACTTCTTTATATGCGACTATAAATACATGGAAGGGGGCAGGTGAGCTGCAAGCTCCGCCCACCAGCACAGGTGATACATCCACAGGTGTCAAAACATCCTCGTACACTGACAGCCTAACATCACCAGAGACAGCCTCACATCACCAGAGACATCCTCGCAGAGACAGCCTCACATCATCAGAGACGTCTTCCTAGAGACAGCCTCACATCACCAGAGACATCCTAGAAAAGACAGCCTACATCACCAGAGACATCCTCGCAGAGACAGCTTCACATCACCAGAGACATTATATACACAGGCAGACTTCACCGGAGAGACATCTTCATAGAGGAACCTGGTTTTGAGGTGGACAGAACTTGCAGTAACGTGACATCCACAGCCTCAAGAGACAGTCGGGAGATCCAGCGAGAGATATGAGCACTTACAGAAGCCTATGTAAAAGAGATGTCTGCACATCTGTAGAGTGACGTCCTTACAAAGTGTTTGCAGAGACAGCCTGGTGTTATCAGAGACAGCCACTCCATAGAGCCGTAGAGACATCGAATGGGATAGACTGAGAGAGTCCACTTGTAATAAGAAGAGAGGTCTGACATGGTAAGAGACTGCTATCTGGGGTAAATATATCACATTGTAAGGCGCGATCGTTGCTTGTTTTGTCTGGTTTGCCCCGCTGTACAGCGCTGCGGAATATGAAGGCGCTATATAACGCTGAGCTGGGTTGTGGTGGTTGGGGGTGATTATTATTGGATAAGACGATCCAGAGACTGGGAAGGAGGGGGGGTGGGTTGGTTTAATTCATGGGGTACGTCGTACATGGTATTGGGCAGTTGCGATGTGTGTTGGGGGAGGATTGGGGTATCAGGGGGCTGGAGGACATGGTTACCCCCTCTGCTCATCGGGTTGATCTATCAAGCTGCTCACTAATTCTTCCTCATTATTTGCCCCACCACACCCACCATAAAACTGCCCCATACTCCACTGTCATTACCAAAGCCAGTTTCCCCGTCACAATCTGCCCCTGATAGGGGTGAGAGCAGGAAAGGTCACCCCGCTGCCCCATCCCCAAGGTGCTGGGGTGACCGGGGGTAAAACATCCGGGTCGCCCTGAGAAATATTTATGAAGGATGTCGTAATTAAGTTATTAGGGTTGACTCATCGGTTTAACCTGATTGGCCGAGATCCCAGGGAAGTATTACATCACAGCTCCACATCATGTGACTGCCCCGCAATGTGTGACTGCACACGGGATAGACACGCAGTGGAAGAGACGGCACCTGCCGGTACCCTGGGTTTATCACCAAAACCAGGAACCTGCCGGCAGATCGGCCCTCGTCGGCCCCTAAGACTCAAACTTTAATCAGTCGTCTCGTCTTGTATGTTTACATTCCCTCACTGTATTAGCCTCTACCACTTCTGCTGGGAGGCTGATTCACTTATCTATGCGTGCTCCTGGCGTATATATATGGAGGCCAATACTCAGAGCCTGACCCAGGCCAGCAGCCCAGCTCCTTCCTCAACGACAGCCTCTTCCTTACACTGCGCGTCCCCCGTGCTGCCCGCCGGGGAATGACATCATAACCAGGTGTCTACCTCAGAAGTAGGTGCAGAGAAAGATGCTACAGAGGCTGTGGGGGGCAAACGCGGGACCCAACCAGCCCATAGAGCAGCGATGCTCCGGGGAGCTTGATGGCCACAGAGAACTGCCCCTCCCTAATGCTACACCCTAATCTCAGGGCAGATCCTCAGGGTTTTTATCCCCGTCTCAGGGTGGAAGGGCAGATTCTCAGGGTTTTTACCCCTGTCTCAGGGTGGAAGGGCAGATTCTCAGGGTTTTCATCCTTCCCCTGATGCCTCTCTTTTCTAGGAGGTCAGAAGGGTTCAACAACAGCCCTTTCCTGCCACCTGCTGGGTGCTTTAAGCTTCCAAATGGCTCCATGGAGATGCGCAGAAGCTCTGGAGCTGCAGCTTCTTATGAAAGTGGAACGGGTTATTGCCTCCATCCATGTGGGGCTGGAACGGGTAATTGCCTCCATCCAGGTGGGGCTGGAATGGGTCATTGCCTCCATCCAGGAGGGGCTGGAACGGGTTATTGCCTCCATCCAGGAGGGGCTGGAACGGGTTATTGCCTCCATCCAGGTGGGGCTGCAACGGGTTATTGCCTCCATCCAGGAGGGGCTGGAACGGGTTATTGCCTCCATCCAGGTGGGGCTGGAACGGGTTATTGCCTCCATCCATGAGGGGCTGGAACAGGTTATTGCCTCCATCCAGGAGGGGCTGGAACGGGTTATTGCCTCCATCCAGGAGGGGCTGGAACGGGTTATTGCCTCCATCCAGGTGGGGCTGGGACAGGTTATTGCCTCCATCCAGGTGGGGGTGGCAACACATCATCGCCCCTTCCTCTTTCGGTTGGTGTCCCCCAAGGTTCAGTCCTTGGTCCTCTGCTGTTCTCTCTTTATACTTCCTCTCTTGGCAAACTAATCAACTCATTTGGCCTCCAGTATCATCTATATGCAGATGATACCCAAATCTACCTGTCTTCTCCTGATCTCTCTCCATCTCTCATGTCCCGGATCACCAGCTGCTTGTCTGCTATTTCTTCATGGATGTCACAACGCTACCTGAAACTTAATCTTTCTAAAACGGAACTCATTATCTTCCCTCCCTCCATCTCCACTCCACTACCTGAATTCTCTATCACCATTAACAACACAACTATCTCTCCTACTAACCAGGCCCGATGCCTTGGGGTCATCCTTGACTCAAACCTCTCCTTCATCCCTCACATTCAGTCCCTCGCCAGATCCTGCCGCCTGCACCTAAAAAACATCTCTCGTATCCGCCCATTCCTCACCCAAGAATCCACAAAAACTCTGGTTCATTCACTTATCATTTCCCGTCTTGACTACTGCAACACTCTTCTGGTTGGCACTCCACTGTCTCGACTCTCTCCACTACAGTCTATCCTTAATGCCGCTGCTAGGCTCATCTTCCTTGCACGTCGCTCCTCTTCTGCTTCCCCCCTCTGTGAATCCCTCCACTGGCTCCCAATTACCTTTAGAATTAAATTTAAGATCCTGGTACTGACATATAAGGCCATCCATAATACTGCTCCTCCGTACATTTCTGACCTCATTAGCAAATACTCTCCTACTCGATCCCTACGTTCCTCCCATGGGCTAAGGCTCTCCTCCTCACTCATCACCTCTTCCTTTTCCCGTCTACAAGATTTCACTCGAGCTGCCCCCAGATCCCTGGAATCTGCTCCCAAGGAACCTTCAGTATTCACCCTCCCTCCCGACATTCAAGAAACATCTAAAAACCCACTTCTTCAGAGAAGCCGCACCATCTTAGCTGCTAGAACATCCTTGTCATCGATACAACCACCACACTACCTCTCACCCGTCACTGATACCCCCCACACTACCTCTCACCCGTCACTGATACCCCCCCACACTACCTCTCACCCGTCACTGATACGCCCCACACTACCTCTCACCCTCTCTCTATGCCTTATGTTTGTCACCACATTTCCCTCTAGATTGTAAGCTTGCGAGCAGGGCTCTCTCCACCAAATGTATCGGTTTGTCTTAGTCTGTCAATTCTTGTCTTGTCATATCCCTTGAATTTATGTATTGTATTAAGCGCTGCGTAAACTGTTGGCGCTATATAAATAAAAGATAATAATAATAATAATAATAATAACGGGTCATTGTCTCCATCCAGGTGGGGCTGGAACGGGTTATTGCCTCCATCCAGGTGGGGCTGGGACGGGTTATTGCTTCCATCCAGGTGGGGCTGGAACGGGTTATTGCCTCCATCCAGGTGGGGCTGGAACAGGTTATTGCCTCCATCCAGGTGGGGCTGGAACGGGTTATTGCCTCCATCCAGGTAGGGCTGGAACGGGTTATTGCCTCCATCCAGGTAGGGCTGGAACGGGTTATTGCCTCCATCCAGGTGGGGCTGGAACGGCTTATTGCCTCCATCCAGGTGGGGCTGGAATGGGTCATTGCCTCCATCCAGGTGGGGCTGGAACGGGTTATTGCCTCCATCCAGGTGGGGCTGGAACGGGTTATTGCCTCCATCCAGGAGGGGCTGGAACGGGTTATTGCCTCCATCCAGGTGGGGCTGGAACGGGTTATTGCCTCCATCCAGGAGGGGCTGGAACGGGTTATTGCCTCCATCCAGGAGGGGCTGGAACGGGTTATTGCCTCCATCCAGGTGGGGCTGGGACGGGTTATTGCCTCCATCCAGGTGGGGCTGGGAGGGGTTATTGCCTCCATCCAGGAGGGGCTGGAACGGGTTATTGCCTCCATCCAGGAGGGGCTGGAACGGGTTATTGCCTCCATCCAGGTGGGGCTGGGACGGGTTATTGCCTCCATCCAGGTGGGGGTGGAACGGGTCATTGTCTCCATCCAGGTGGGGCTGGAACGGGTTATTGCCTCCATCCAGGTGGGGCTGGAACGGGTTATTGCCTCCATCCAGGTGGGGCTGGAACGGGTTATTGCCTCCATCCAGGTGGGGCTGGAACGGGTTATTGCCTCCATCCAGGTGGGGCTGGAACGGGTTATTGCCTCCATCCAGGTGGGGCTGGAACGGGTTATTGCCTCCATCCAGGTGGGGCTGGAACGGGTTATTGCCTCCATCCAGGTGGGGCTGGAACGGGTTATTGCCTCCATCCAGGTGGGGCTGGAACGGGTTATTGCCTCCATCCAGGTGGGCTGGAATGGGTCATTGCCTCCAGCTGCAGATAACTCTCCTCCTGCCGAAGGGGCTTTGTGTGAGCGGCAGGTCTGTCACAGCCGAGATACCCTAAGATGTTCTGTGTTCACAGGAGGGATGGCGGAGCGAGACATCGCCCTGCGCTTATACAAACACCTATAGAGAGACGTCCCAGAATAGGGCTTTGTTTGGTTTGCTGCCGCGCAGGTTCTCAGCAGGTGTCACACAGAACGTTGTAGAAGTTTCTCAGTAATGGATGTGTGGGCGGCTTGCCTGTTCTGGAACTTTATCACGCGGATCCCTCTCATGGGGTCTCCCTGCAAGATGTCTTACGAGAGGCCCCCCACGCGGCCCTTTGGAATCCCTTGGTGGTTGGGAAAGGTCACAGCAGTTCGAGCAGCGCTGATAATACACTAAATGCCCCATATATACCTAATTATACCCTATACCCCCATATACACCTAATAATACACTATATCCTCATATATACCTAATAATAATCTATACCCCATATACACCTAATAATAATCTATACTCCCATATACACCTAATAATACACTATATCCCCCATATATACCTAATAATAATCTATACCCCATATACACCTAATAATAATCTATACTCCCATATACACCTAATAATACAGTATATCCCCCATATACACCTAATAATACACTATACACCTATATACACCCAATAATACACTATATCCCCATATACACCTAATAATACACTATACACCCCATATACACCTAATAATACACTATACACCTATATACACCCAATAATACACTATATCCCCCATATACACCTAATAATAATCTATACCCCATATACACCTAATAATAATCTATACCCCCATATACACCCAATAATACACTATATCCCCCATATACACCTAATAATACACTATATCCCCATATATACCTAATAATACACTATATCCCCCATATACACCTAATAATAATCTATACCCCCATATACACCTAATAATACACTATATCCCCCATTTACACCTAATAATACACTATACCCCCATATACACCTAATAATAATCTATACTCCCATATACACCTAATAATACACTATACCCCCATATACACCTAATAATACACTATACCCCCATATACACCTAATAATACACTATACCCCCATATACACCTAATAATACACTATATCCCCATATACACCTAATAATACACTATACCCCCATATACACCTAATAATAATCTATACTCCCATATACACCTAATAATACACTATATCCTCATATATACCTAATAATACACTATATCCCCATATACACCTAATAATAATCTATACCCCATATACACCTAATAATACACTATATCCCCCATATACACCTAATAATAATCTATACCCCCATATACACCTAATAATACACTATATCCCCATATACAACTAATAATAATCTATACCCCATATACACCTAATACGGTAATACACTATATCCCCCATATACACCTAATAATACACTATATCCTCATATACACCTAATAATACACTATATCCCCATATACAACTAATAATAATCTATACCCCATATACACCTAATAATACACTATATCCTCATATACACCTAATAATACACTATATCCTCATATATACCTAATAATACACTATACCCCCATATACACCTAATAATAATCTATACCCCCATATACACCCAATAATACAGTATATCCCCATATACACCTAATAATACACTATATCCTCATATGTACCTAATAATAATCTATACTCCCATATACACCTAATAATACACTATATCCCCATATACACCTAATAATACACTATATCCCCATATACACCTAATAATACACTATACCCCCATATACACCTAATAATAATCTATACTCCCATATACACCTAATAATACACTATACCCCCATATACACCTAATAATAATCTATACCCCCATATACACCCAATAATACACTATATCCCCCATTTACACCTAATAATACACTATATCCCCATATACACCTAATACACTATATCCCCATATACACCTAATAATAATCTATACCCCCATATACACCTAATACACTATACCCCCATATACACCTAATAATACACTATACCCCCATATACACCTAATAATACACTATACCCCATATACACATAATAATACACTATATCCTCATATACACCTAATAATAATCTATACTCCCATATACACCTAATAATACACTATACCCCCATATACACCTCATAATAATCTATACCCCCCATATACACCTAATAATAATCTATACCCCCATATACACCCAATAATAATCTATACCCCCATATATACCTAACAATACACTATATCCCCCATATACACCTAATAATAATCTATACCCCCATATACACCTAATAATACACTATATCCCCCATTTACACCTAATAATACACTATATCCCCCATATACACCTAATAATAATCTATACCCCCATATACACCTAATAATACACTATATCCCCCATTTACACCTAATAATACACTATATCCCCCATATACACCTAATAATAATCTATACCCCCATATACACCTAATAATAATCTATACCCCATATACACCTAATAATACACTATATCCCCATATACACCTAATAATACACTATACCCCCATATACACCCAATAATAATCTATACTCCCATATACACCTAATAATACACTATATCCCCCATATACACCTAATAATAATCTATACCCCCATATACACCTAATAATAATCTATACCCCATATACACCTAATAATACACTATATCCCCATATATACCTAACAATACACTATATCCCCCATATACACCTAATAATACACTATACCCCCATATACACCCAATAATAATCTATACTCCCATATACACCTAATAATACACTATATCCCCATATACACCTAATAATAATCTATACCCCCATATACACCCAATAATACAGTATATCCCCATATACACCTAATAATACACTATACCCCCATATACACCTAATAATACACTATACCCCCATATACACATAATAATACACTATATCCTCATATATACCTAATAATACACTATACCCCCATATACACCTAATAATAATCTATACTCCCATATACACCTAATAATACACTATACCCCCATATACACAGGTTGTGTATCCCACACACACACAGAAGGTTCCAGACTCCTTAGCGCCCCCTGGTAGTGGTTTCATGTCACAGCAAGCTCTCCTTTAGTGAATTTGTTTAGCTTGTGACTCCATCCTGAGGTCTCGGGGCATCTGCTTTCTCCCAAACACTGCGGAATGGCCAAAGTGAGACATTTTCTGTAAGATCATCTAAATAAAGGGCAGCTACAATCACCCCAGCTAAACGGTTCCTATTATTGTATCGGAGCCGCATGTAAACGGTGTAAATAGCTGGGCACATGTAATAGAACATACAACACATGAATAAATAACCCGGGGCTCTTCATCTGCCCCTGATCCAGCTCACATTTTGTGCCTCTCTGATTAACGAGGGGTTAACGAGGAGCTGCAGGTCTGGGGCAGACAGGGAGTTGTGCTTCCCATGGAAAGGCTGTTTGAAGACGCCTGTAGAGGTAGGTTCCTGAGTGAGGGGCATTACCTGAGAGAGGGGCAATATAGGAAATGAATTACCTGAGTTAGGGGCAAATGGGTTTGTGATAGGGAAGGGGCAGTTCTCTGTGCGAGGGGGAAAGCTGAGCCTAGCGCTTTGTATGAGGGGTTTGAAGGAGAAGATCACAGGTGTTCCCCAGGTGAGATGCACCAGGTTGGGGCGACGCAGTATCTAGCGTACGGTGCAAGTGAAAAGTACCTAGAGCTTTCGGTTAAATCTCCCCAAAATGCTCAATAATGATGTTCTGCTTTTGTGTACTGGGGCCGATCGGGGGCCGGGTTGATTGTGCTCATGTGGGTTTGCTGTGGTTGTTTGTTCTGAAAAGGCTTCTTTGAATGTACTTGCTGCTGACGCAAAACACCCCCCCCCCCCAGCTGGTGAATTCCACAGCTTTGTGGACCTTGCTGTGAAGTTTGTCCTCCTTTGCTAGGACAGACCTGTGGCTCCTCCAGTCCTAGTAGGTCGCCTGTAATCGGCTGGTGGGGGGTGCCGTTCCACCTGTAATCGGCCGGCGGGGGGTGCCGTTCCGCCTGTAATCGGCCGGCGGGGGGAGCCGTTCCGCCTGTAATCGGCCGGCGGGGGGAGCCGTTCCGCCTGTAATCGGCCGGTGGGGGGTGCCGTTCCGCCTGTAATCGGCCGGTGGGGGGTGCCGTTCCGCCTGTAATCGGCCGGTGGGGGGTGCCGTTCCGCCTGTAATCGGCCGGTGGGGGGTGCCGTTCCGCCTGTAATCGGCCGGCGGGGTGCAGGATTCACCTGTGAGTCTCTTGTACGGACCTTAAATGTATTTGTATGTCGCCTTCTCCCCCGTCTGGCCACCTTACCCTCCCCCACGCCGTTGTTTTGTCACCCCCGTGGGTTTGAATAGACCTTTCAATCGTTTCCAGTTTGGTCCCATTTAGCTCTTCATTCACGTTTTGCTGACAAATGCGTTAATTTGTGTCTCGTTTCTCTGAACATTTCTCCCAATTATATTAAAGCTTTCACACCATGAGATGAATTTTTAACCCTTAACAATTGGGGGTCTTTTGCAAAAATGGAGAGTTTATTGTTAATATCAACTCAAGCCTCCCAACTGTCCTGCTTTGTGCGGGATAGTCACGAATTTGCTGCTGTCCTGCCGAACTCTACCTCTGTCCTGCTTTTTCCTCGAGAGGTACAGAATCGCTCAACGTGACAGACGCCAGAGAATGGGACCAGAAACTGGGACTGCCGAATTACCGTCCTGAATCAGAAGAGGGGTACAGAGGTAGAGCTCGGCGGGACGCCGGTTTAGAGTAGAAAATCGAGACTGTTGGGAGGCATGTTAACATTTTTCTGGTCCTGACCTCCAGTATAAAAGAGTTCCTGGATCCTAAAAAATAGGTTTGCGATATCCTCGCCCCGGTGTGAAGGTCATCAGGTCTTTATTCGTTTATCGAGGTCCCCTTTGAACTCCTCTTGACTTGGCCATTACATGGTAAGAATGAGGTCTGTGTGTTTTCTTCATTTGTGTAAGCAGAGGCAGCCGTTATTCAGGGTGTTTGCCTTCCCTTTGCCATCACTGGTCATGCGAGTTGTGATGCTTACAGCCACCAGACAAATGGGGGCCACTAGATGGGGCCAATGGTCTGCTGGTTTGCCTTGTGCTTCTGCCATAAGAGTTGATAGGAATTAGTGTTGGATCTCTGGCGTTGTGGGGGGGAGATGGGTATGCAAATGGTGCACAATACGGTTTGGAGGGGGCTAAGTTCATGGTGGGCATCTTGGGTACAGGAGATGGAAACTCCCAGGGGCAAATCTTGTGTGCGAAAGGTGGCCACTTAACTGCTACTTGGTGGCAATATAACTTCTCTGGGGGGACTTGGCTGGGTGTTAATGCTTCAGCTCTGGTATAGGGCATGACAGATGGTGGCGAATGTTTGTCCTTTTTAGGTGCTGGTGGGCCACCATGGCCAAGACTGACCATCCCTGCTCACGTAGGGATGTCCTTCACAAATAATGTAGGTTTGTCTTAGTAGTGGAATGCATGTTTGGGAACTTTACTCACTTCAGTAAATTCTCTCATGTGAATGAAAACTGGCAGGAAACGCGTGGAGCCTCCAGTTTTAAAACTCCTTGCATATCTTCTGTGTGATGAACTAATGTGACCTCCTGCTTTTTCATCTTGTAGGTTGGGATCCTGTTATGAGCATGCCCTGATCTAAAGTCATCATTTGAGACACATCCAAACCCCATCATCCACTTTCCCTTCACTGTCCTTGGGCTGATGGATGAGACTGATGTTACCATGGTAACCTCTAGAAATCCCCTTCCTCCTCCACCACCACCCCCTCCTCCCCCTCCTCTTCCTGGAGTATCTTCTCTTCCACCACCACCTCCACCACCAAGAAGTGTCCCTTTACCCCCACCAGTCTCTGATGGGACTCCTGTCCCCACCTCTGCTCCCCTGCGTTTTGGGGATCAGCGTCGCTCCAAACTTCGCAACTTTAATTGGGATGCTCTGCCCGCTGAGCGTGTGCTGGTCGGACGCAATTTGTGGACGAGTGGTCCGCATATGACCAGCCTTCAAATTGACACCGTCCACATGGAAGAGTTGTTTGGCCAACGAGAGGAACAACGAAAACCAAGAGGAAGAGGTAGCTTCAAGGTGCGCCCCCCATCCAGCATCTCAGAGCAGGAGGTAAGCTTGGAATTTCATGGTAACTTTGCCCCACTAGGAGACTGGTGGACCTGCCTTTGAATATCTCTAAAAAGAACGATATCTGGTACCTTTCCCTTCGGACATAATGGCTGGAAGCCACGTTGTAGGGTTACTGACGGAGAAAACAAATGGATAACAACCAGGGGCCTCTCCTTATCCAGAGGCCATAATACCTTTTGTGTAGATG
Organism: Spea bombifrons; assembly: GCF_027358695.1. Taxonomy (NCBI): domain Eukaryota; kingdom Metazoa; phylum Chordata; class Amphibia; order Anura; family Pelobatidae; genus Spea; species Spea bombifrons. The sequence continues at coordinate 141,191,417 of NC_071088.1, read as the reverse complement.
TTATCCTGTCCCATGCATATTTACATTCCCTCACTGTATTACCCTCTACCACTTCTGCTGGGAGGCTGTCCCACTTCTCTACCCCCTCTCAATAAAGTAAAACTCCCTTCCATTCCATCTCTGACCCTCTCAGTGGTGGCTGGTGGATAATTCCGATGGGGGTTCACAATAATGGCGCTTCGCTCCTTGTGTTAGCCCCGTCTCCCCGCTCGTGTCAGTCACTGGGGAGGCGGGGAGACTCCGGGCTGGGCGGTGAGAGTGCTGATGGCTGGGAGCTCCTCCCCCGTTCACACAGCCTTTACTGTGCGAATGGGGATCAAATGGGCGGCTCACCCGGCACTTTAGCAAGCGCAGCAGCAATTTAGCCAAGAGACCAGAATCTAACACTAGAGGGTCCGGTGAAGGCTCCTCCATAGAAGAACATGAACCCCCAAGCGCAAAAGGAAAAAAAATTGCAAAATTCATCAGAAATCCATTTTAATCTAAATTAGATTCTGGTTTCTTTGCCCCTTCTTTGAAATCAACTTCCTTCCTGTCATTTATTAAAACCCTTTATGTATTTTAATGTCTCTCTCTTCTCTCCCTTGAGTGTCTCTCTCCCTCCCCCTCTCTCTCCCTCAAGTCGGATATTTTGAGATCCCTCCGTCTCGCCTGATCATTTTTATCCTGTAAACCGTTCCCCATATTAGCCTCCTCTCCAGGATGTCAATATCCTTCTGAAAATGGTGTCTCAGAACTATGCCCACTACTCTAGGTGAGATCTGTAAAGGGGTAGAACCTTCTCCATGAGTTGCCACTAATCCCCCGCTATACACCCAGCATGAATTCACTGATGCATCACGATGTTTTCTGTCTTCCGTTGGGATTATCTCGTGCTCACGGTCGGTTCTCTCGCTTTATTCTCTGCGCAGGTGTCTCTTCTGGATGCAAAGAAAAGTATGAACCTGGGGATCTTTCTAAAGCAGTTCAAGAGGTAAACCTGGCATTAAACTCCTCGACGTTCTTCATCGTGTTTCTGTATATTTCATGGTCTTCACGTTCTCCTACCTGTCCCTCTCCCTTAGCCATCCTCTCTCCTTTGTCGTTACCTCCCTTGCCCTCCTTCCTCTTCTCCCTATCTTCTTTACCTTCAGCCTCCTTTGTCCTTCATACTCAGATGATGTTCTCTCCATCCTTCTCGTCTACTACTCAGTGAGCCATGTTGTCTTGCACTCCGTTTTTTTCTCCAGGCCGGTGGAAATGATGATTGAAGACATAAGGCGAGGCGTTGGATCCAACTTTGGTGCTGAGAAATTAGGCGAGTTGCAAAGACTGCTACCCGAGAAGGATGAGGTGAGGATAGTTTGAGGGATGAATTCAGACGCTTGAAAGAAACCTAAAATTTAATGTAAAAACCTAGAATTTGATGGCGGATAAGGTGGACCAAGTGGTTTGTCTGCTCGTTTTTCCCTCCAGGTGAAGAAGATCAAAGCTTTTAAAGGAGACCGGAGCCGCCTGTCGGAGCCAGAGCTGTTCATCGTGCTGCTGGTGGAGGTACCTTGGTGAGAAAACCTAAAATTTACCATTTATACTAGGATTAAGAGACTGGGAGAACCTAGTGGGTGCAAGTGAGCGGTAGCAAAAGAGGGGCACTTCTAGGGGGTGTGGTTAGAGGCATGGCTGGGGCGGGGCTGTTTGTGTAACTGAATAGGGCATTTAGTGTTATTTCTATACAGATGTTTAGGGGGTTTAGAACCATTTCGTGGAACCTTGCGATACCCTCATACCCAGCAAGCATTCTGAGCTCCTAGAAAAGAGGGGCTTTAAGGGAGGGGAATAGGGGTTTCGGGAGAGCGACTGGCCAAACTACACAGGGGCAGTTGGGAGGAACTTTCTGCCCCTTCTCTCTGAGAGCCCCAAAGTCAATCTCCCACGTTTCTCTTGCAGTTTCCATCAGCGTCTGCAGGTGATGATCCTGAAGGAGGAATTCTTTCCCCATCTGAACTCCCTAAAGCAGGCGGTGCAGATCCAGACAGCAGGAGCTACAGGTGGGGGCAATGAGGTTGGGGTGGCGCGAAGCTGTGGGGGCGGCAATGAGGTTGGGGTAGCGCTGAGCTGTGGGGGCGGCAATGAGGTTGGGGTAGCGCTGAGCTGTGGGGGCGGCAATGAGGTTGGGGTAGCGCTGAGTTGTGGGGGCGGCAATGAGGTTGGGGTAGCTCTGAGCTGTGGGGGCGGCAATGAGGTTGGGGTAGCGCGGAGCTGTGGGGGCAGTTCTGTTCCAGTACCCCTTTCCCACTGGTTGTTGTGCGTTTGCAGAGCTCCTGCAGTGCGAGGAATTGCACACCGTGATACATCTGGTGCTGAAAGCTGGAAACTACATGAATGCGGTATGTATGTGGGGGGCCTGCTGTACCCCGAGAGCCTCCATACCCTCCTTTCAACCTATTACCCACCGACATGCTTTTACCCCCTCAGTACACTATTCTTTTACCCCCTCAGTACACTATTATTTTACCCAGAGCTTCATGGCTTTGCTTCCCAGGGCGGATACGCGGGGAGCGCGCTGGGTTTTCGGATGAGTTCCCTCCTAAAACTGGCTGATACAAAAGCAAATAAACCAGGAGTCAACCTGATGCACTTTGTAGCCAAGGTGAGGATGAGAGGCAATGGGCCCGGGGGTTAAAACTGGGGCCCCGGGGCAAATGTTTCGTTGATGGTCTCTGTCAATTTACCCAGATGGTTAAATCGGGTTAAGATTATCAGATTTTAATCTTATTTTATGAATCTTATCTCGGGATCTGCAGGATTTTTCCTCCCCATTAAATTATCTTTTCCCTGTTTAAATTCTGATTGGCTCAGGCAGCCTTTGTTTGTTGGGGCTATAGAATGATCATAGAATTGCCCCAGGCTGCCAGCGATATCGGCTCCTGAGGTCACCTCATCGGTGCAGTAAGAGGCATGTAACAGCCTGGATCTAAGACAAGACCACCGAGGCTTGATTGTAAACAGACTGGTCGAATGGTGACTGCTCCCGATTAACCCTTAACTGTCTCACATACAGGAAGCAGAGAAGAACAATCCATCCCTGATGACCTTCCCCGAGAAGCTGCCACATATCAACCAGGCATCGAGGTGAGACCCCCTGGTGTGATGGTAGCCCACCATTACCTCACTGAAATGCTCAGGGCATTCGATTGCTTCTTATTCTCCATGGTCCCGCCGTCATCTACTCCCATCTCCTGCCTGTTGAAACTTCCCCTACAACTCCTTCGAGCCAAACGATCCTTATCTCCCTTTTTCTTATTTTTTTTACTGATATTCTTACGTCTCGATCTATTTCTAAAGAATCACTTCTCAGGAGGTGGAGAGTGACTTGGAGACCCTAATGCAGAAACTCAGCCGCACTCACGAGGCTCTCAGGGACCAGCCAGACCTGCAGCATGAGATGGAGCCCTTCCTGCAGGTGCGCATGAGACACGGGCCTCTTAAAAGTAATGAGATACTTTAGCACGGCTCATAACATGTTTTCTCCGTGTTCCAGGTCGCAGAGATGGAGCTCCGGGAGGTTCTTGGGTCGTTGCAACAGCTAAGAGACGTCCGTCGTGCTCTGATGGAATTTTTCTGTGAGGACGAGTCCATCTTTAGGCTGGAAGAGATGTGTCTGGTATTCAGCGCGTTCTGTGCCAAGTTTCTGGCTGCTGTTCAGGTACCATCTGCACAATGTGTCTCCCCGATCCACCAGGAGTCCTGTATAATCTCACTTGCCTTTATGTCCCTGATTTACGCCTCTATCTCTCACACCACACAGGAAAATAAGGAGCGGGAGAAGGCCGAGCACCGCAAGGAACGCTTAGAGAAGCGCCGCTCCATTGCCAGTTGTTCTTTGCATGACAAGGACCTTCAGGACGTGGAACTGGAATTCTTACTGCTCCGCATTCCTCGCAGAGGCCGGACGGGTAGGACTCCGCGTCCTCTTCCTCGTGCTCATTCTACAGAATATCTCAACTCTCCACCAAGTGCCTCAAGCTCCATCCCCAGGGAGCCCATCATGGAGGAGGAGGACCTCCCTTCAGATACAAAGAAGACTCATGGGTTGAGAAGACCACGTAAAAGCAGTCCAGAGGGAGATGGAGAGCTAGACACCCCAGGAAAGATAAACAGACGCCACACGCTTACTTGCCTCCCCTATAGAGAGGAGAGCTTTGCGCAGCCTGCTCCAATGGCTGCTTCTGCTGAACATATCATGACTCCAAAACCCCAAAATGCAGAGTCTGAAGTTGCTCCCCATTCATCGCCATGTACGCCCAACAGTTCCTCATTCAACCGAACTGTGAAAGTCTATGCTGCGGATGCGTCACAGAGGGGTCCTTCCTCGCCTACATTGGAGTCTCCCACTTCATTTCGTTTGGGGGGGCTTTTTCAAAGGAGGGGTAGCCTTAGGAGTCCAGAGCCCCCTATTATTTCTGTGGTGGAGGATTCCCCACGAGGGGGAAGTGAAACTTCAGCGCTCACCAACTTCTTCAGACGTTTTGAAACTGTGCGACGTTCCCCAAAGTAGTTGGTGTGAATCCCTTCGCACGCACTGAGGATGTCAGGATTTGAGGTGGGCGGTCGAACCTTCCCCATGTGAATTCCTGAGGGGGAGGACATCAAAAAGTGGAGTCACAGTCAGGGAACTGGATGAACAGCCACATCCATGGCACAAGGACTCGCCTCTGATCTGAAGACCCCATACTCTGCACCCAACGCTTAACCTTTAATACGAGACAAAGATGGGATTCTCATCTTCTCCTTCGTTAATTCCAGGAGCGTAGGTGACCGCGAGGTAGTCGTTGCACGTCTGAGAGGGGATGTATTTTAATATTATTGGAATGTATGGAACACGATGTTACTTGGAGAAGCGGGAGCCGTCCTGTCCTGGGGCGGCCTGGCTGCATGAAGTCGCCTGACAGCAAAGCACTTTTTAAAGACTTGGGGAATTTTTTTTAGAAAAGACGCATTAACCGGATTCTTCTGGCGGCCAAGCCCCCATTTTATTTATTAGGGTACAATACACGTAGACGCTGATATCGTCTGGATTCACTCGGCTTTGATTATGGCCGGCGTGCCGTGCGGATATCTCTGTGAAAAACGCTCGTTAGAAGGCTGTATAACTGGTTTTCATAGCGTTTGGTGTCTGCGAATGAAAAGGTGATTTGTAAATGGATCTAATAAAGGGGATATTATTTTTCTGAATTATTTTGTTTTGATGGAACCGGGACCGTTAACAGATCCATTCCTGAGAGTCTCTGTCCATGGAAAGCCGGTGCTTTCTCCTCCAGCCGGTACGTCATTCACAAATGGCAGCCCTGACGCTGGGGGCTAAATTAACTAAACTGTGAGTTGCGGTAGAACTACTAACCAGGTTAATGTTGGCAAACTCCACCGTCCACACACATACACACGTACATGTACGCGTGCGCACACACACACACACACTTTAGTGCAAAGCTATCTGTTTTGCCCCCACCGGCTCTGCCCCATTGAGTATTATGTATGCGTGTAATACATGCAGGGGTACATGGAGCCAATGCCCCGCAGTGTTAGGGGCCCCTGAGACCCCCATCCTGTGGTAGATTTACCTGATTAGTAGTATCTGAGCCGCCATAACCCGCGCGGCCTGTGACCCGGGGGGGATGTGAGGAGCTGTCACACCCAGCAGAGAGGAGCCACTCTACAGCAGATTACTGGATTAATCCAGTCAGGGCGGCTCCTCCCACCATCTGCACCCGGGGAGGGGGAAGGGGAGGGGTTTAGGGCACAGAGAGAACTCGTTCTCACTGTAACTACCTACAGGAGGGAGGCTGTGAACATGTACGCCCTGTCACTCATTATTCTGTATTATGGTAACGGATAATATGATGAAAATTAAACACAGAGAGCAGGGCCCGTCTCAGAAGCAGCACACGCCATGTTTGTCACGCGTGGAGCAGGTGCCATGTTTCACACACACATAAACACGCTATATCATTTTAGTTTTATTGAGCCTACAGGCAAAGCCGCGATGTAACCCACAGCAAAACCCATAAACGTTTTTTATTTTCCGATTCGCGTCCAGGAGCCGCCGTTAAATTACCACACAACGGGGTAGAAACTGATGTCAAAATGCTGCCCCCTGCTGGTGTGTCTCTGCAACTACATTCATATATTCACTCCGCCGCGGAATCAGTGCGAGGGGGCCGGCGGAGGCTCCATACCGGGGGGGACGCAGCTCAGGGGCTCTGCCACCAATTCAAAGAGCAAGAGATGGAGGAGCCCCGATTCCGGCCCCCACCCTTCACGCCGCTATCCCAAAGCCTCACTCACTCTCCGTCCTTCTCGTCATGGACAGTCTCTCTCTGCTTTTACTCCTTACCCTGCCTCGTGTATGTTTAATAAGAACTCCCCCCCCCTCTGATACGCATACTGTCCCCTACCCTTACAAAAAATTACTGCAGTTTTTCTGAAGTAATACTGCAGTTTTTTGGACATGAAAAAACTGCAATACTGCACTTTTACTGCAGTATTACTGCACATTTACTGCAGTTTTACTGCATTTGTACTTCACTGTACTGCATTATTATTGCACATTTACTGCCCTTTTTTTTTTACTGCAATTATACTGCATTGTACTTCAATGTACTGCAGCTTTATTGCATTTGTACTTCCGTACATAAATAACTGCAGTACAACTGCAGTACAGTGAAGTACAAATGCAGTAAAACTGCAGTAAATGTGCAGTAATACTGCAGTAAAAGTGCAGTATTGCAGTTTTTTCATGTCCAAAAAACTGCAGTATTACTTCAGAAAAACTGCAGTAATTTTTTCGTAAGGGTACGACCCTCTCTCTGTCACCGGCATCCCACCATTCCTCACGTGCGATAACGAGTCCTACACTTCTTCTTACGCAAAGAGCTGATCCTCCCAGCAAGGGGGAGCTGGAGCTCCAAAGGGCAATTCCTGATACTAAAGCGGCTAGGGGCTGATGATGGGGCAGCAGTAGAGAAGACCCTCATCAGACCTGTGTGTACACGGGAGAGATGCACACGCAACATGCGATATTGAATGGCAGGTTGTCCCGAGTAATGAAGGCCGAGCGTCAACAGCAAACAAATCGTTAGCCAATGTAAACGCAGCACCGCTGGCAAACTCCGCCCACAGCGCCAACTCTCCTTGATGATTGAAGATGCAACTCCCTAAACGGTTAAGAGCGCGGACAGTAACCCTGTGTGTCCCGGACGTTCGTCGTATCTCCTCCTGTGTGCGCTGAGTGATGCAAGAACTAGAAATTACATTCAAAGCATAAACTCTCAGTGTACAAAATAAACAACCGTAAAAAAAATACAATAAAAAAATTATAAAAAAAACCAATTACATAAAAAAAAAAACAGAAATCAGAGCAGCCGAGAAGCCGACTCCAGGTTAGACACCCCCAACATTCATAGGAACCAGATACCCCTACAAGGAGCCCCCGTTCCTTCTGCGCGGTTGGGTGACGCCCTGGGTCCCGCTGAGCTGTGATTGGCTGAGCATTATTTGGCACAAAGCGTACGATGCCAGTGGTGATCCCCACATCGCTCCACATCATTGGGACGCTTCCCAGCAACGTGCTGATAAAACATACTAAAAGCAACAACTAAACCGTAACTTAAAGTGCAACTCCCAAACGGGCCCCCGGGGGCCGTACAACCCAAACGGGCCCCCGGGGGCCGTACATCCCAAAAGAGACCCCCCATTCACACACTGCCCTGTTTGGGGTACCCTGTGTAAAGAGGGGAGACGCTGTGACTGTGCGGCTTTTTAGGGGAAAAGGGCAGGTGACCGGGGAAGTTTCTTCGTGGACAATCTGTTCGCCCCCTCCTTTCAACCAAAAATACACCGGCTGGCGGCGTGATGCCCCTTCGGACACCTGGCCCGGGTCTCTGTATTTGCCCCCTTGCCTCGGGGCGGGGTGCGTAATTAAGAAGCCATAGAAGACATGTGGGGCGACGTGAAACGGGTACATCGACGAAGAAGTCGCGGTCATTGGTGGGGACGCAGATCCATAGAAGAGGAAACGCGGTAGAGAGACCAATCCAGGCCCGGCGGCCACTGCCAGGAAACCGACCAATGAGCCGGATGAACTCTTCAGCAAGCTCCTCCCTTTGTGGGCAAACGCGGTAGATTTTGGTGAGCTATTTACCCCACGGAGCGATGACGTGGCCGACAGGGCGTAAAGGAATCCGGATTGGTGGAGCGCTGGCCGCAGCGATGAGAAGGAGCACTTATACCGGCCATGGCTCTGCGCTCAGCTCCATCGACGAGGAGGAGACCACAGCCGTCTGCAAACCATTGCCAAGAGAGCCGGCACTAACCTTCTCCCACGTTCATAGCAAGAGGTGAGAACTTGGACGGTGAAACCGAGCATGCGCCTCGTCACATCTTCACTATGGCTAATGTCAGACACAGGTCCAGGGTGGGGTAGGCCGAGGTTACGGAGCACGGCCACGACAAAGCCAGGGCAGGACTGGGGTGCAGCATGTAAAAAAATCCTAAAATGAGCACTTCCACAAAGTGCTGGACAGAGCCCCGCATGGTGGCACCGGGAGAAGCTGAGCTGGCACGGAGCCCCGCAGGGTGGGTAGAGGCCACGGCTGGCACCGGGAGAAGCTGAGTTGGCACGGAGCCCCGCAGGGTGGGTAGAGGTCGCGGCTGACACCGGGAGAAGCTGAGTTGGCACGGAGCCCCGCAGGGTGGGTAGAGGCCGCAGGTGGCACCGGGAGAAGCTGAGTTGGCACAGAGCCCCGCAGGGTGGGTAGAGGACGCAGGTGGCACCGGGAGAAGCTGAGTTGGAACGGAGCCCCGCAGGGTGGGTAGAGGCCGCGGCTGGCACCGGGAGAAGCTCAGGTGGCTTGGAGAACACACGAAGGAAACATCACTTCAGGCTGAATACAAGAGAGTGCAGACAGGGAACTTCATTTGTACAGAGATCGCCGGACGGAGAAGAGCGGACTGGGGGCTGCCAACGCCTTCTCCACCGCCCCAAAAATCACTGGAGGTATCGGTAAACTTTGAAGCAGTGATTGCCAGAATCTGCCACCACCACATGGCCATCAGAGGTGAGGGCCAGGCCCTGGGGCCCATACAGAGGATCGGCCATGGTGTTTATGTAGGACAAGAAGGAGCCAGAGCTGTCGAACACCTGAAAGATACACGGAGTAAAAGGCAGAAGACAGTGAGGTGGGAGGACATGAACGAGGAGGCCAACGAGGAGGACCTCACGTGCCTCCAGTAAGATTACCCCAGACCCACCTGGTGTTACCCCCCCCAATATCCCGCTAGACTGTTATAACATCTCTCACATTTATCATCATTAAACCTCCTCTGCCCTTCTGGTGGATGACCCCCTGTCATTCGGGGCGCACCCCCTTACCTGGATTCTGCTGTTGCCCCAATCGGCCACAATAATGTTTCCGTTGGAATCCACTGCAACTCCAGTGGGGGCATTAAATTGTCCATTGCCCTCGCCGTGGGAGCCAAACTTATGCAGAAACTCTCCATCTGCGCTGTATACCTAGGATGGGGGGGGTAAGAAAATGGTCAGAGGGAGAGAGGGAGGTCAGAGGGAGAGAGGGAGGTCAGAGGTCATGTGGGCCACAGACTAAAACATGACAGAAAGAGACTTAAAGGAGCATTGACAGGGAACGTATAGAACTCTATACTCACCTTGACTGAGTGGTTGTGAAAATCGGTGACTATAATTTCATTCTTGTTATTAACGGCCACAAAGTGCGGACCTATGAAAAAACAGAACGATTAACAGACGTCCCGTGACCCCCTGTGACTAAACCCCCCCCCCCCCGATACACAGAGCCTCCCGGCCAAACGGATCGGTCAGCCATAGAGCAGGTCCTTATTTGCCGTAAATCATCCAGTTTGCCCATTATCTCACGACTGCACCATTATGGTCTGACTCCCAAACCACGGACCCTACAACCTGGACAGGAACGGGGCGGGGAGAAGATCCGCAACAAAATATGGGAGACCTGGGCCGTTCCCACCTTAGACCCCATCAGTTTTGGTTCATATAGAAGACCCTCCAGGAACGCAGAATTCTGCGCCGCCCACCCAAGTTTGACGGCGAAAGAGCAAACTCCCACAAAGCGCCATCTTTTACACCTGCTGGCTTCACAGACGCGATTCCCACCACCCAACGCTTTGGCGTCACAGCTCCCTCTCCCATCCCCCTGATGGCGTCACAACTCCCTCTCCCGTCCCCTGATGGCGTCACAGCTCCCTCTCCCACCCCCCTGATGGCGTCACAGCTCCCTCTCCCGTCCCCCTGATGGCGTCACAGCTCCCTCTCCCATCCCCTGATGGCGTCACAGCTCCCTCTCCCACCCTCCTGATGGCGTCACAGCTCCCTCTCCCGTCCCCTGATGGCGTCACAGCTCCCTCTCCCGTCCCCCTGATGGCGTCACAGCTCCCTCTCCCGTCCCCCTGATGGCGTCACAGCTCCCTCTCCCGTCCCCCTGATGGCGTCACAGCTCCCTCTCCCACCCTCCTGATGGCATCACAGCTCCCTCTCCCATCCCCCTGATGGCGTCACAGCTCCCTCTCCCACCCTCCTGATGGCGTCACAGCTCCCTCTCCCACCCTCCTGATGGCGTCACAGCTCCCTCTCCCACCCTCCTGATGGCGTCACAGCTCCCTCTCCCGTCCCCCTGATGGCGTCACAGCTCCCTCTCCCACCCTCCTGATGGCGTCACAGCTCCCTCTCCCACCCTCCTGATGGCGTCACAGCTCCCTCTCCCACCCTCCTGATGGCGTCACAGCTCCCTCTCCCACCCTCCTGATGGCGTCACAGCTCCCTCTCCCGTCCCCCTGATGGCGTCACAGCTCCCTCTCCCACCCTCCTGATGGTGTCACAGCTCCCTCTCCCACCCTCCTGATGGCGTGACAGCTCCCTCTCCCATCCCGATGGCGTCACAGCTCCCTCTCCCGTCCCCCTGATGGCGTCACAGCTCCCTCTCCCATCCCCCTGATGGCGTCACAGCTCCCTCTCCCGTCCCCCTGATGGCGTCACAGCTCCCTCTCCCGTTCCTCTGATGGCGTCACAGCCCCCTGATGGCGTCACAGCTCCCTCTCCTGTCCCCCTGATGGCGTCACAGCTCCCTCTCCTGTCCCCCTGATGGCGTCACAGCTCCCTCTCCCACCCTCCTGATGGCGTCACAGCTCCCTCTCCCGTCCCCCTGATGGCGTCACAGCTCCCTCTCCTACCCTCCTGATGGCGTCACAGCTCCCTCTCCCGTCCCCTGATGGCGTCACAGCTCCCTCTCCCATCCCCTGATGGCGTCACAGCTCCCTCTCCCGTCCCCTGATGGCGTCACAGCTCCCTCTCCCATCCCCTGATGGCGTCACAGCTCCCTCTCATGTCCCCCTGATGGCGTCAAAGCTCCCTCTCCCACCCTCCTGATGGCGTCACAGCTCCCTCTCCCGTCCCCTGATGGCGTTACAGCTCCCTCTCCCGTCCCCCTGATGGCGTCACAGCTCCCTCTCCCATCCCCTGATGGCGTCACAGCTCCCTCTCCCGTCCCCTGATGGCGTCACAGCTCCCTCTCCCATCCCCTGATGGCGTCACAGCTCCCTCTCATGTCCCCCTGATGGCGTCAAAGCTCCCTCTCCCACCCTCCTGATGGCGTCACAGCTCCCTCTCCCGTCCCCTGATGGCGTTACAGCTCCCTCTCCCACCCTCCTGATGGCGTCACAGCTCCCTCTCCCGTCCCCTGATGGCGTTACAGCTCCCTCTCCCGTCCCCCTGATGGCGTCACAGCTCCCTCTCCCCCAGTATTTTCGCGGCGTTACCGTCCAGGCTCCCGGGCTGCTGCTTGTCTCCAGGTCCGCGGCCTCCAAATCGGCCAACGAGTTTCCCGTTGGACTGGAAGATGAAGATGCAGCAGGACTTGTTATCCACCACAATCAGGTGACCGTTCCGATCCACGGCCACCCCTTTAGGACCCATGAGACGCCCAACGCCAACTTTGTTCTAAAGGCGGACAAAACAAATTGGATGAAGAAAAGTAACGGATGAAACCCCGGCGGATGATTAAAGCAGGGAGGAACATGCATGAAAAAATAATCAGAGAGGGGAGAGGAGACAGGACTGGGAGGCAAACGGCACACAGGATGCCCAGGTTTACAGCCAGGCTGGGCGGTGGATCGCGTGCCCCACGCCAGAAAGCCAGTGTTGGCAAAAACATTGTGTTTCCAGCGGGGTCTGCCCCAGCCACGCATAGCATGCATTCCACAGCATGGTGCAACTACCTTAAACTTGCCCTCTGGCGAGAAAATGCTGACCCAGCGGTTGTCATAATCGGCCACAATGATGTCACCATTCATATCGACGGCCACCCCCGTGGGACGCTGGAGCTGCCCTGGGGACCTGCCGCGTACCCCAAAGCGCAGCTTAAACTGCCCTTCATTGGAGAATACCTGCATGGAACAAAGGAGAGGAGTGGGTCGGGGGAAGGGCACTTGGAGTATAACAATGCGGAGGGAGCGAGGGGGCTTTAGGCAGGCGGGCGGCGGCAGAGGTTACCTGGATGCACTGGTTGTTGCTGTCGGCCACCACAATCCGGTTGTTTCCAGAGGCGGAGATTCCCTGCAGATTGGAGAATTCTCCTTTGTCTCGGCCGCGGGCCCCTGAGAGGCGGAAAAAAAACAAGGAGAGAAGATGAGACCTTAGGAGGAAGACAACCCCCCCCCAACGCGGTGAAATCGCGTCCTGCCGCGGGGGTCCGCACAGACCCCACGTTCACCCTCTCAGAATATAAAAACACCTTCTCTTCCTTCAACAGATCTGTAAGATTTGGGAAAAGTGGCCGATCTATACCCGAAATACAGAGCCCAAGCAGCCTCTCATTCTCGGGATCTGCGGGATTATTCCTCCCCACCAAGTTCTCTCTCCTCCTGCCACGTTTCCATCCATTATTCTCAAACCAGAGAGCGCGAGCCGGAGGCGCGTTAACCGAGACGGTCGCTCTCACAGCTGTGACCGCTCACCACAGCTCCCCGTTAGAGTCTCACCCACTCTCAGGATCATCTCGTCCTCGATGGGGTTCTCCTTCTTCTTGTTGGTGCTGTACATGCTGGAGGGCCGCCTCACTGCTTTCTGCCGGATGTGCCCCCCGCTGGGAGATTTCACCCTGCGTTTGACGTCTTCGGGGGAGGCCGGGACGTCCCCGGGCTTCACGGCTCGCACTTTGAACGGACTGCCGCGCAAGGGCTGCCCATACAGGCGCAGAGACAGATGATGCTCGCCTTCTTGGCGCGGGGTATACTGCACTTCATAAGTCCCATTCTTATTGTCCGTCACCTCTCCTTCTTGTGCCCCCCCATCAGGGCCGGTCAGGTGGGCTTGAAGGTTGGCATTGCCGCTTCGGACCAACTCCCCGTCCTTATCTTTAGTGGTGATGGTCACAGAAGTCTGGTGTCCCACCAGAGCCTGCCGTAGACCTTCCCCCGTGGCCACGGAGGCATGCGCGACGGCGCTGGTGGTCAGCAGGGCGCCCAGGTTCTGAAGGGAACGCCGCAGCCCCTCGGTCTCCGCTCGAAACTCCAGCTGAGGGTTCTGCTGTGGATACAGAGGGAAGTCCCGGGAGGCCAACTCGTTCAGCCGCTCGCTCATCTGCTTCCTCACCAGCAGGACCTCTGTCTCCGAGCCGTGGCCCAGGGCCTGCTCCGTGAAACGCACGCTGCTCTCCATGTTGTCCAGACCTTGGCGCAAAGAGGAAAGCTGAGCTTGTAGGACCTTTGGAAAGAAGAAGGAACATGGCAGCGTGTTACCAGCGGGAGGTCCCGGGGGGTCTGCGTGGGGCAAATGTATAACCCAAGAATAGCACTGCCGTCGGGTACTGCCGCTGTCTGACGGGGCCCTATACTCACAGGACCTGACACCACCAATAGTGCCGCAGCGTGAGGCCGCTGTCTGACGGGACCCTATACTCACAGGACCTCACACCACCAACAGTGCCGCAGCGTGAGGCCGCTGTCTGACGGGGCCCTATACTCACAGGACCTCACACCACCAACAGTGCCGCAGCGTGAGGCTGCTGTCTGACGGGGCCCTATACTCACAGGACCTCACACCACCAACAGTGCCGCAGCGTGAGGCTGCTGTCTGACGGGGCCCTATACTCACAGGACCTGACACCACCAATAGTGCCGCAGCGTGAGGCCGCTGTCTGACGGGGCCCTATACTCACAGGACTTCACACCACCAATAGTGCCCCAGCGTGAGGCCGCTGTCTGACGGGGCCCTATACTCACAGGACCTCACACCACCAATAGTGCCCCAGCGTGAGGCCGCTGTCTGACGGGGCCCTATACTCACAGGACTTCACACCACCAATAGTGCCGCAGGGTGAGGCCGCTGGCTGACGGGGCTCTATACTCACAGGACTTCACACCACCAATAGTGCCCCAGCGTGAGGCCGCTGTCTGACGGGGCCCTATACTCACAGGACCTCACACCACCAATACTGCCGCAGCGTGAGGCCGCTGTCTGACGGGGCCCTATCCTCACAGGACCTGACACCACCAATAGTGCCGCAGCGTGAGGCTGCTGTCTGACGGGGCTCTATACTCACAGGACTTCACACCACCAATAGTGCCCCAGCGTGAGGCCGCTGTCTGACGGGGCCCTATACTCACAGGACCTCACACCACCAATACTGCCGCAGCGTGAGGCCGCTGTCTGACGGGGCCCTATACTCACAGGACCTCACACCACCAATACTGCCGCAGCGTGAGGCCGCTGTCTGACGGGGCCCTATCCTCACAGGACCTGACACCACCAATAGTGCCCAACCCGAGGCTGCTGTCTGACGGGGCCCTATCCTCACAGGACCTGACACCACCAATAGTGCCCAACCCGAGGCCGCTGTCTGACGGGGCCCTATACTCACAGGACCTCACACCACCAATAGTGCTGCAGCATGAGGCAGCTGTCTGACGGGGCCCTATACTCACAGGACCTGACACCACCAATAGTGCCCAACCTGAGGCCGCTGTCTGACGGGGCTCTATACTCACAGGACCTGACACCACAAATAGTGCCGCAGGGTGAGGCCGCTGTCTGACGGGGCCCTATACTCACAGGACCTGACACCACCAATAGTGCCGCAGCGTGAGGCCGCTGTCTGACGGGGCTCTATACTCACAGGACTTCACACCACCAATAGTGCCGCAGCGTGAGGCCGCTGTCTGACGGGGCCCTATAATCAGAGCCGGCCTTAGGCGTTGTGGCGCCCTGTGCGGACTACTCTTCTGGCGCACCCCCTCACTAACCCCCTCTCTGCCCCTTCAAACTACCCGCCCTCTCTGCCCCTTTAAACTACCCCCCCTCAAACTACCCCCCCCCTCTGCCCCTTCAAACTACCCCCCCCTCTGCCCCTTCAAACTACCCCCCCCTCTGCCCCTTCAAACTACCCCCCCCTCTGCCCCTTCAAACTACCCCCCCCTCTGCCCCTTCAAACTACCCCCCCCTCTGCCCCTTCAAACTACCCCCCCCCCTCTGCCCCTTCAAACTACCCCCCCTCTGCCCCTTCAAACTACCCCCCCCCTCTGCCCCTTCAAACTACCCCCCCCTCTGCCCCTTCAAACTACCCCCCCCCTCTGCCCCTTCAAACTACCCCCCCCTCTGCCCCTTCAAACTACCCCCCCCTCTGCCCCTTCAAACTACCCCCCCCTCTGCCCCTTCAAACTACCCCCCCCTCTGCCCCTTCAAACTACCCCCCCCCCTCTGCCCCTTCAAACTACCCCCCCCCTCTGCCCCTTCAAACTACCCCCCCCCCCTGCCCCTTCAAACTACCCCCCCCCCTCTGCCCCTTCAAACTACCCCCCCCCCTCTGCCCCTTCAAACTACCCCCCCCCCTCTGCCCCTTCAAACTACCCCCCCCCTCTGCCCCTTCAAACTACCCCCCCCCCTCTGCCCCTTCAAACTAACCCCCCCCCCCCACTTACCTTGTTGCCGGAGTCCTGCGGTAAGAGCGGGAGGCATCCGTCTTCTCGCTCTGCCGGCATTTCATGTTGAGCGCCGGTATAGTCCGGCGCTCAACATGAGATGCTGGCACCGCGACGGAGTCACGGAGAGTAAGGGGCGCCGAGCGGTTGCCGAGAACTTCACGAGCAACCGCTCGGCACCCCTGACCGGGACTTAGATTAAAGCATCATTTTTTTTTTTAAACTTTATTTAACATCAATGATGTTAAATAAAGTTTAAAAAAAAAAACAAAAAAAAAAAAACGATGCTTTAATCTAAGTCCCGGTCAGGCGCCCCTGCAACCATGGCGCCCTGTGCGGTCGCACAGGTCGCACACCCCTAAGGCCGGCCCTGCCTATAATGACAGGACACGGAAGTGCCGGCCGCTTTCTTATTCAAACATTATTTGCGGGTCGCCCCGATTTAGTTGCCAGATTACAGGGCAGATCCGATGCCCCGTCACAGAAGTGCTTTGTCACCAGATAGGGGTATAAAGAAATAAATATGGGAATGGAGGAGGTTCCATCTGACTCTGATGGCAGCAAGGCCTGGGGGCAACTATGCGGACGGCAGCGGCGAGAGGACCCGCGGGGGGGCACCTGTGTGGGCGGCAAGGGCTCCCTTTTACCAATTGCCCCCCTGGTACTCGAGGACTACCTCCAGCCTCACCTTCTGCTTGCTGATGCAGATGGCCTCCAGATCCTGCAGTAACCAGCTCTTCCGGTGCTGCAGCGCTTGCTCCAACTCCTCGAAGGTGATGCAAATCTCGTTGACCGCCGCGCTCTTCCTCTCACTCAGCTGGCGGCTGATCTCACTCACAAGGTCAATCGCCGAGGTCAGCTGAGGGATCCTGGAGGGAAAGGAGGACATGTCACACTCCCTGGGGGAGGCAATCTGATGCACACTCACTACATTCGGAGAGGGGTAGATAAGTGGAACAGCCTCCCAGCAGAGGTGGTAGAGGGCAATACAGTGAGACCAACGACGGAATAAGGTCTGAGTCTCTACAGCAGACTACGTGGGGCAGATAAAGTT
The DNA here is from genome assembly GCF_027358695.1 of Spea bombifrons. Classification (NCBI taxonomy): domain Eukaryota; kingdom Metazoa; phylum Chordata; class Amphibia; order Anura; family Pelobatidae; genus Spea; species Spea bombifrons. Next base: position 141,174,364 of record NC_071088.1, on the reverse strand, counting down.
TCTATGTACATGGTAGATACCCCCTCAGCGCTGGCTCCGGAGAGGTTATCGGGGCTCCAGGACGCATACGCATGGGGGGCCACAGACTCCGCCCACACGCCCTCCCACGCTTACAATAACCCCCGGTTTACCTGCTCTTTATGCTCTCGAGCTGGCTCCGGAGCGACGCTTTGTGCTGCTCTAGAACATCCCCGAGGGGCACGGTGCGGTGCTCGCGGTGCTCCCCCTCCGTGCACTCCGCGCACATGGCCGTCTCGCACGAGCCGCAGTAATACTCCATGGTCTGCAAGAAACGCAAGACGGGAGGGGGTGAGTGCTGCAGGGACGCCAGGCAAGGGAAGCACTACTACTACTACTACTACTACTACTACTACTACTACTACTACTACTACTAGAGGGGCACCTCTCACCTTCCCCTGGTGGTTGGGGCAGGACAGGGGGGTTCCGCACGAGGGGCCATCGCTCTGCAGAACGCTCTGCTCCTGGCGGCCGCTCTCAGGACTCCGCTGCAGAACCTCCATGAGGTTTGTGATGAAGAAGTTGTTCTGCAGGGCAGAGACGCCCCGTTCGGGTAAGATGGAGGTCTGGCGGCACACGGGGCAGGACAGGGTCAGGCTCTGGGGGGGGATGTAGCTCTGGAGGCACCTGAAGGGGGGGCAAACACACCCGATGACACTTTGTGTCCCCTCCCCACCAGACTCTGCACGGCACCACGCCCCCCCAAGACCATTCCGCACCCAGCGCCCCCTGCACACAGCACCCCCCCCCCGCCGCCCAAGACCGTTCCGCACCCAGCGCCCCCCGCCCCACACACAACCCCCCGCCGCCCAAGACCATTCCGCACCCAGCGCCCCCCGCACACAGCACCCCCCAAGACCATTCCGCACCCAGCGCCCCACACACAACCCCCCCGCCGCCCAAGACCATTCCGCACCCAGCGCCCCCGCACACAGCACCCCCCACGCCGCCCAAGACCATTCTGCACCCAGCGCCCCCCGCCCCACACACACACACCCCCCTGCCGCCCAAGACCATTCCGCACCCAGCATCCCACACACAACCCCCCCAAGACCATTCCACACCCAGCGCCCCCCGTTCCACACACACAGTGCCGCCCCCCCGCCGCCCAAGACTATTCCGCACCCAGCGCCCCTGCCCCACACACAACCCCCCACCAAGACCATTCGACACACAAAGCGCCCCCCAAGCCCATTCTGCGCCCCCCCCTCACACGACCATTCTGCACCCCCCACACAGCACCCCCCAAGACCATTCTGCACCCAGTGCCCTCCTCACACACAACACACCCCCGCCCCCCCAAGACCATTCCGCACCCCCCACACACACAGCGCCCCCCCAAGACCATTCCACACCCAGCGCCCCCCCCCGCGCCCTTACCTCTCGCAGAAGGTGTGCAGACACGGCAGGACCTTGGGGACGTGGTATCTCTCCAGACAGATGCTGCACACCAGGAACTGCTTATCGATCTGACGCACCACGGGGCTCGCCATGACGACGGGGCCAAAACTCACCAATCGGCTTCACACTGGGAGACAGAAACACAGACGCCGTTTACGTGTCAGACTGCGAGAGAGCGCGGGGCCACAGAGAGAGAGAGAGCGAGCGAGCGCGGGGCGATAGAGAGAGAGAACGCGGGGCGATAGAGAGAGAGAACGCGGGGCGAAAGAGAGAGAGAGAGAGAGGGGCCACAGAGAGAGAGAGAGAGCGAGAGAGGAGAGAGCGCGGGGCCACAGAGAGAGAGAGCGCGCAGGGCCACAGAGACATAGCAGATCCAGCAGGGGCGGGCACCTCACCGGGCAGATCCGCAAGGGCGGGCACCTCACCGGGGCAGATCCAGCAGGGGCAAGTGGCTCACCGGGGCAGATCCGGCAGGGGCAATTGGCTCAACGGGGCAGATCCGGCAGGGGCAAGTGGCTCACGGGGACAGATCCGGCAGGGGCAAGTGGCTCACCGGGGTAGATCCGGCATGGGCAAGTGGCTCACCGGGGTAGATCCGGCAGGGGCAAGTGGCTCACCGGGGTAGATCCGGCAGGGGCAAGTGGCTCACCGGGGCCGATCCGGAAGGGGCAAGTGGCTCACCGGGGTAAATCAGGCGTTTTTCGCCTCAAAGGCCTCAGGCTGACGTTCTCCGGCTGCCATTGTACCAACAGCTGACAGCAGTGACGTCACATGGGCACCGCCCATTGTCATGCTACGCCCATCACTAGCGTTACCCAGCCGCAGCTCCTGCTATAGCCATTCGGACACCGCCCCTCGCCGTCGCAGCAGGCAGTCGCGAGCTCCGCCTCCGGTTTCCATGGTTAAGGGATCTTAGTAAACGGTGAAAGACACAGTGACAGAGCATGCGCAGTGTACCCCGGTCTGGGCGTGGCTTACACACAAAGCGAAGGTATTAACTAGCTACCGGTACATACACATTAACTGTATCACGTGGTACATAGCGCCCTCTTATCCCACGGTTAGCCTGGCCAGTCCTTCTCCCCAAATCCCTGTGCACCCCTTCACCATCGTGATGTTCCTCTTTCTTCCTCTGATCCCCTCCCCCTTTCCCTGGTGCCCCTCTCTCGTCTTCTTAACCCCCCTTCCTCCCCCAAAACCCACTGTCCTCCTTTGTACCCCAATGACCTCTCTCCTCCTTCGAACCCCCTCTTTCCTCCCCTGATGCCCCTCTTTTCTAGGAGGTCAGAGTGTTTGCTGGGTATGAGGGGATCGCAGGGTTCTACAGCCCTAAAAGCCCCGATAATGTGTATAGAAACAGCAGGAAACGTCTTTTAACGGGGTAAATAAACCCCATTATTCTAATAGCCCCACCCAGTTACTCTACCCCCCAGAAATGCCTTATAACCCAGATATGCCCCTCTGTGCCCCAGATATGCTTTATGCCCCCTAGATATGCCACTTTGACCCCCTTTATGCCCCCTAGAAATGCCCACCTGTCCCCCCAGATATGCTTTATGCCCCCTAGAAGTACCACTCTGCCCTCCCTGATATGCCACTCTTCTTCCTAGAAGTGCCCCCCCCCGACTTACCAATGCACCCCCAGACTCCCTGGTGTCTAGCGGGGCCGGCCGGTGGACGCCTGTGCGATGCACGCAGACAACCTCCGCTGCCGGTACTTCCGCCGGAGCTTCTATGGTGGAGCACCGGAAGGTTAAAGTGGGGGAGAAAGTGCGGCCTATATTCAGGCCAATACGGTGTATGAAATATGATGTGGATGGGTGTGATCAGGGGCAAGTCTGCACACATATACACAATATAACCCCTTATATACACATATACACAATATAACCCCTTATATACACAATATAACACCCTATACATACACATATACACAATATAACCCCTTATATACACATATACACAATATAACCCCTTATATACACATATACACAATATAACCCCTTATATACACAATATAACACCCTATACATACACATATACACAATATAACCCCTTATATACACATATACACAATATAACCCCTTATATACACAATATAACACCCTATACATACACATATACACAATATAACCCCTTATATACACATATACACAATATAACCCCTTATATACACATATACACAATATAACCCCTTATATACACAATATAACACCCTATACATACACATATACACAATATAACCCCTTATATACACATATACACAATATAACCCCTTATATATACAATATAACACCCTATACATACACATATACACAATATAACACCCTATACATACACATATACACAATATAACCCCTTATATACACATATACACAATATAACCCCTTATATACACATATACACAATATAACCCCTTATATACACAATATAACACCCTATACATACACATATACACAATATAACCCCTTATATACACATATACACAATATAACCCCTTATATACACAATATAACCCCTTATATACACATATATACAATATAACCCCTTATATACACATATACACAATATAACCCCTTATATACACAATATAACCCCTTATATACACATATACACAATATAACCCCTTATATACACAATATAACACCCTATACATACACATATACACAATATAACCCCTTATATACACATATAACACCCTATACATACACATATACACAATATAACCCCTTCTATACACGTATACACAATATAACCCCTTATATACACAATATAACCCCTTATATACACATATACACAATATAACCCCTTATATACACAATATAACCCCTTATATACACATATACACAATATAACCCCCTATATACATATATACACATATAACACCCTATACATACACATATACACAATATAACACCCTATATACACAATGTGTATATAGGGTGTTATGTGTATGTATAGGGTGTTATGTTGTGTATATGTGTATATAAGGGGTTATATTGTGTATATGTGTGTATATAAGGGGTTATATTGTGTATATGTGTATATAAGGGGTTATATTGTGTATATAAGGGGTTATATTGTGTATATGTGTGTATATAAGGGGTTATATTGTGTATATGTGTATATAAGGGGTTATATTGTGTATAGAAGGGGTTATATTGTGTATATGTGTATATATAAGCAGTTATATTGTGTATATAATGGGTTATATTGTGTATTTGTGTGTATATAAGGGGTTATATTGTGTATATAAGGGGTTATATTGTGTATATATGTGTATATAAGGGGTTATATTGTGTATATAAGGGGTTATATTGTGTATATGTGTATATAAGGGGTTATATTGTGTATATGTGTGTATATAAGGGGTTATATTGTGTATATGTGTATGTATAGGGTGTTATATTGTGTATATAAGGGGTTATATTGTGTATATGTGTATATAAGGGGTTATATTGTGTATATATGTGTATATAAGGGGTTATATTGTGTATATAAGGGGTTATATTGTGTATATGTGTATATAAGGGGTTATATTGTGTATATGTGTGTATATAAGGGGTTATATTGTGTATATAAGGGGTTATATTGTGTATATAGGGTGTTATATTGTATATATGTGTATGTATAGGGTGTTATATTGTGTATATGTATATATATACAGGGCCGGCCTTTGGGGTGTGCGACCTGTGCGACCGCACAGGCGCCACACTCCAGGGGCTCTGCCACAGTTCCGCTGCCACCCCCTCTGCACGTAAATTAAAACATCGGGGGGGTTTTTTTGTTTGTTTTTTTTTTTAACTTTATTTAACATCCTCCATGTAAAGCCCTTTTGTCTATACGCTCCGCTATTGGTCTCCAGCGCATCCCAGCCAAGACCCGACGGTTGCACCGAGAGAAGAGGTTACACAATTTGGGAACTACGATGCATTACAAGAAGGAAAAGAAGAGGAGACGTGTGTCCCGTTGCCACTAACAGGGCAGCAGGGGCTGGAGCCACTCTGCGTCAACTTGCGCATGTACATCGTGATCCGCACAAGTGTGCACGAGCCAGCGGGTGCACTCGGCTTGTCAGGGGGCCGTGTGGACTGGGCTGATAACCGTTATTTGCGCAGAAGTGAGAAATGCCGCCGGATTCATGCACCTGATTGCTGTAGGTAACCTCAGCCATGAGAAGCAGCTTTTCCAGTTGTCCCGTAGAGGCGAAGTCTCTTAGATATCGTTCCAATGTTTGATTCGCTCTCTCGGTTTGACCGTTTGAGAACGATAAGCGGAGGACAGACGTGATATTCGGAGACTACGACAAAAACGGGATGTGAACTGGGACACCATGGAGGCAGAACACCTCTTGTAGAAAGCGTGTAGCTGTTTGACTGGCTGAGGGTAGGCCTATAGAGGGTACAAAATGCGCCATCTTGGTAAACCTGTCAACCACTACCATGATAGGGTTAAGTTGCTGCGAGGGAGGTAAGCTGTGTAGGTATGTAAAACCCCGCTGGACGCATGCAGGCTATTCACATCGAGCATAAACAGCGCAAATAGGGCCTTAGAGAAGAAAAGAACCGCTGTAAGGCTGATAGGAACGTGACGAGGAACCCAGTATGCAGATGATCTTCCTGAAGCTGCAGGCAGGTTTAGAATATAAGGCAAAACCAGAAACAGTCCGAAGGTCAGGACAGGAGAAGGATTGGAGAAGACAGGAACAACAAAGGACAAGCCAGGGGTCAAAAACCAGGAATCAGAATCAAAATTAGGGAGCGCAAACTAAATAGCTCTGTATAGAACAATAACTGAGCACTGAGTCAATCTCAATGGCAGTTTTTATATCCTCCACTAGATGTCGCCCCACCTCTCTGCGTGATGCCGTTGACGTGAGTTCCCAGGCTACGTCCTGCAGGGAGCTAGAAAAGGCAGGAGGGGGCGCGCACGCGCGCCTAGACACATTTGCCGGAGCTGATTCCGGGAGGACGGAGGTTCTGGTGGAGCTACTACCCGCTATCGGCGGGTACTCAGGTGAGTCGCTACGGCGAGTAGTCTCCCTGCCTCGTTGCAGACCCTGACAACCGCACATCCCGTGTCACCAAAGGCCACCAGAAACGCTGTTGGACTGCATTCAGGGTTTTTCTAATGATTCCATTCCATGTTCAGTTTTTTAAGATGGCGTCTTCTTGCAACTCTGGTTGTGTTTCCTCGCTGTCATGCAAACGGTAAGTGATAAGCAAGTTGAATCTGGCAAAGAACAGGGCCCATCGGGCTCGGCGAGGATGCAGACACTTTGGTGAGCGAAGATACTCCAGGTATATCTGTAACACACAGTCACAGGGTGACGAGATCCCTCCTACAGATGTCTTCTCAGCATAGATTCCCAGGTTGGTGCCGAGAGAGAAATCCAGAAGGCAACCACTCCTGAGTGACCGGCTTTACCACAGTACAAGCACGGGTTTGGGTTGCATATTCGGGCTCGCTCTACGGCAGACAAAGGACCCCGAACCAGTCCAATTCGCATAGGTTGGCCCTGGTCACTGGCAGGGCGTGTGGGAATCAGGGCTGGATGAAAACTCATTCTTAGTCCCTTTTGATTTAAATTTATGGATGAAAAAGACCAGGAGACACGATTGGAGTTCTTTGTTACTCGCTCGCTGATAGATGAGTCCCAGACCTCCATTCACTTCCTGAGTCTTCATCAGCAGCAGCCATTAAGGTTTATCACGGGGTTTGGGGAGAAGGAATGGCTTAGTATCAGTAGGGTAACTTTTTTTAAAGGGTCAGCGTGTCTCGCTCCAGCACTCGCGTGCGTTGCGGTTAATCCCAAATTCCGGAGTCTACAAATATTTAAGAATCAGACGCTGCATGCTGTCTGCCACGCGCCTGCTGGATACACGGATACGGCGTGTCCGGCTCCGGCCTTGATTGCAAACATATGCTCTGAAGCTCCCCGCATAAAGCATGCGATTCCCACATGCTATGACAATGTTCTCTTATGTCTGGGGCGGACTAACTTTCCATATGAAAGCAATCATTCTCTGCGGAGAATAATATGTGAGGGATGCTTCCCCCGAGACGGCGGAGGTGCGGTGGTCAGAGGGGTTCTATGTCCCACGTGTGGTGGACATACCCTCTCATCTGCCGTGCGTGGACAAACATTTTCAAGTTGACCCTGGAGGTGCTGCATAAGTGCCTCTCAGGTGGACCTCGAGTAGCCTTACTCCATTTCTTTCCAGGGCCCCGGAGGAAGGGAGCCAATCATTTCTTTATTGCAGCCAAGTTGGGGATTGCTAGAGGTTGGAAGAAGGAAAGCCGCTGTCCTGGAAATTCTCCCGTCTTCTGAGAGGTTTATTAGGGTTTGGGGCCCATGGATATACTATAACCCCTGGGGTGAGTTAACGCATGCATTAGCGAGGGTGCACTCAGTAGCACTTAAAGATGTTGTTCAGGGTCCTGTTAATAAACGTACGGTTATTAGACATCCCGGCCCCCGGTTATGGTTCTCTCTTATGGTTTGTGCTCTGTCATTTTGTCATGTTTTGGTTTTGTTATCTCGGTTCCTAGGCGGGGAATGAAAAGTATAAAAACGAAGTGTGTAGGAGAGGACACGGCAGGCTCAGTCTTGGTAAGATGATTGCTGGACGCTGATGCCGGCGAGCGCCAGCGGCAACCGGAAGGACGTCCTCAGACATAGAGAACCTGGCAAAGGAAGAAGAAAGGACATAGAGAGCCAGGGGAGGAGGAAGAGTTCTGCGGGGGGGGCGCTATAGTGAGGGAGAGCGGGAATGACCACCTAGGACACCAAGAACCTGGAAGGGGAGGAAGCGCAATGGACCCCTCCCCAAGGGGCCTAGTCATCAACATAAAGAGAGTAAGGTGAAGCCGCGCAACCGAATCACCGAATTCCAACGAACATCCCGGGGGTCTCTCCTCGTTTTGGGAGATTCAGGCGAATGCACAAATGATGTCATTTTAGCAAAAATAAAAATTTGTATGAACCTGAATGCAAAAGTCTAGTTGTGTGAAGTAAAGACCTCCAGGGTGCGGGTGCAGGTGGGAGAAGCCTCGGCGTGATCCTCCTCATCCCACGGCTGCCTTTTTTTATGTGTGTCGTATATAGGTATACCGTATATAGATATATTATACCGTCTCTATATATATTATTTTCTTACTCGTTTATGTTTGGTAAATGACCGATGAAAGAAAACACCAAGGCACCAACTTTTTCTTTTCTGATTTATTTTTTTTTTTACAAACAGATCTGAACTTATTAAAAAGAAATTCCGTATAAAACTTGGCACTTGTGAACTGGATTGACGAAAGAGAGCGGAGTATAAATAGCAGTGCCCCCTTCGTACCCAAAATCCACCCTGTAATATAATACTCACTCCCGCCCTCCACGTACAGACTCCTAAAAATACATACTAAATTACACAAAGCTGCTGGTTTTTCTGGAATAAAAATAAATAAGGGTTTGAAATGTATACATGAAGCAAGCTCCCGAATACTGATATGGGACAGGAACAGGTATCCTAACACTGACAGGTAGAGGCTTCACCGCCAGGTGATATAAGGGGACAGTACAGGTAGAGGCTTCACCACCAGGTGATATAAGGGGACAGTACAGGTATCATATTACTGACAGGTAAAGGCTTTATCTCCAGGTGATATAAGGGGACAGTGACAGGTAAAGCCTTCACCACCAGGTGATAAAAGAGGACAGTGACAGGTAAGGGGTTTATCGCCAGGTGATATAAAGGGACAGTGACAGGTAAAGGCTTTATCGCCAGGTGATATAAGGGGACAGTGACAGGTATCATATTTCTGACAGGTAGGGGCTTCACCACCAGGTGATAAAAGAGGACAGTGACAGGTAAAGCCTTCACCAGGTGACAGTACAGGTATCGCATTACTGACAGGTAAAGGCTTTATCTCCAGGTGATATAAGGGGACAGTACATGTAAAGGCTTTATCTCCAGGTGATATAAGGGGACAGTACAGGTAAAGGCTTTATCTCCAGGTGATATAAGGGGACAGTACATGTAAAGGCTTTATCTCCAGGTGATATAAGGGGACAGTGACAGGTAAAGGCTTTATCGCTAGGTGATATAAGGGGACAGTACAGGTAAAGGCTTTATCTCCAGGTGATATAAGGGGACAGTGACAGGTAAAGGCTTTATCGCCAGGTGATATAAGGGGACAGTACAGGTAAAGGCTTTATCGCCAGGTGATATAAGGGGACAGTGACAGGTAAAGGCTTTATCTCCAGGTGATATAAGGGGACGGTACAGATATCTTAACACTGACAGGTAAAAGCTTAATTGACAAGTGCTATAAAGGGAACGTACATTTATCTTAATACTGATAGGTATAGGTTTCATTGCCAGGTGCTACAAGGGGAAGGTACAATTATCTTAACACTGACAGGTAACGGCTTTATCGCCAGGTGCTATAAGGGGACTGTATAGGTAAATTATCACTGACAGGTAAATGTTTACCCACCAAATGCTATAAGAGGAAGGTACAGGTGAGGTACAGATGTCTTAACACTTACAGGTAGCGGCTTCATTGCCAGGTGCTAGGGGAAGGTACAGGTATCTTAACACTGACAGGTAATACAATATTAGCAGCTGAAATTCTGACAGAAATAAGTGATTTTTGAATATTTTTTGTCCAAATCCCTTATCTGTCATACAAATTGTAGGTCACAGAGCAGACACGTGGCCGGTGGGCGAGTGACCCACGCACCATATAAACCGCGCAAAGAAATAGAAACCAAACATTGTGAGCATGCGTGATACAGAAAGTGTGACGTTTAACGCATCAGCGTCTGCTGGGATCGCCATTGAGGGTAATGACCTGGGGTATTAGGAAGGATAGACGAGTGATGATGGGTAACCCAGCAGGGGAGCTGCAAGGTGCAGAGGGGGTAAGATAAGGGCATGCTGGGGAGGTAACACAGGGTGAAGGGATGATGCCGGCTCATGCATGGGATCCTAACGGACGATCCCACCAATCCATTAGCTGTTGGGTGGGCGACACCGTCGGCTGACCGGGGGTTATATAGGCGACCATGCTGGATGTTGGATGAAAATGATTCAGTAGTAATGTTATGAAGTGCTAACATACAATGGATAACATTAGTGTTTAACGATGCGGGGGGGCACGACACCTGTCCAAAGCTGACATACGTGTATTTAAGCGCCAGGATAGAGCAATGGAGAAATGAAAGCAGAGAGGCGCACACATATATGCGATTCCAAAGACACGGAGGATGGAGACGGAGACTATATATGTCCTATACATTTTGCACACTCATCGGTTAAATTCCTTTCCTAGTATGAATTATACGGCGAATATTGCTCCGTGTTACCGGCGGCCGTCAAGCAGCTTGTTCCGTGCCGCCTGCGGTGAAGGCAGCCCTCTCCGCTCACTCAGAAGCGTGAAGGTCTCATGGCACAACGACCGCAGATTTCCACCGGCCCTGGCTTTTGGTTTATTGCTTATTGCCCCTGGGAATGTAGGGTCCTGACAGCCTTTTACACCGAAGGGCGGAAGGTGCACCAAACGGGGACATTCTGACCTAAACTCCCGGACCTCCGTAAACCTCCTTCGGTCCCACCTGCTCTTCCTTCCTATAGTCTACATACCGTCCAATCTATATCATCGTATACGTTATCACTCTGCTAACACCCTCACAATAACACTAGTGACCAGGGGGGGGTACTGGTGACACGGAGAGAAAGCGGAGGAGCTTTTCCATTATATACATCCTTTATATAAGACACGATATCTCTAATGGTGCCAGTCAGCACCAGCGTTCACCGCAGTTCTCTCGGCGTGCACAGGGGAGCTTCTCCAAATCTTTCCACTTTCTTGGGGTTATTATTCATCTGAAAATTTATTTTCACCGGCCCGCCGGTAAAATATCTGCTAGGCAGGCCTAGTGCCTGATAACACCCAATGACTGCGTTTTACCCTGAATCGTCTTTATATGCCCCGCAGGGCAGTCTCTCCACTCCCCACCCGCCCCACGGCCGCCCTTGGGGTAGTTGGCGCGTTGATGGGGGATTGCTTTGTTGTTGGACGTGTAAATGAGGTATAAATAACTGAATTGGTTACTATATGTTCTGTATAGTGTTAACACAGCTGATGACTGTATACATATTCTTTCCGTCACCTATTTTTATGGACATCCCCATATTTTCACTGGCGCGTTGCACTTCCTGTTCCAGAACACACTTCCTGTTTAGGTCACATGATCTTTGATATGTAGCCCATCGACAGCCCTTTTGTACACGGTAGGGTTGCTGGTGTGCAGGACCTGCCTGAGGTGCGGCCCCTGAGTATTGCTGCCTAGCTGCCGGATTTTGGTCAAGGTTTGTGGTCAGTGGGGTTTGGACAGCAGTGCTGCCGTACTGATCGAGATAGATGGAGGTGCAGAAAAGTTCAGAATCCCATCCATTTCATTGTTCACTGGCACAAGGGGCTTCCGACCCCTGGTGAGCAGAGGGGCAAATAATGGAAGATGCCGAAGGAGACGCTTCGTGAGACGCCCTGTGTTGTTAGCGTGTGGGAAGTCTTTACTTCCCTACCGAAACACTATGTATTCAGATAAACCAGGCGGCGTCTCCACAAACAGAAGGTTTCAGCGTTATTTCTTCTCACTGATTTGGTGAAATCAGCTCTGCCTCTTCAGATCCTCAGCTCCCCATCGCCGGCAGGATCCAGGCTGTTCTCTGCGCTGAGGGTAGATGCTGAAGGGCCCTGAGAAATGCCAAAAGGTGAGACAACAGGTGACCGGGCGGCCAGTGGTGAGAGGGATGGAGAGAAACTGGGTGGTATAGCAGACGATGAAAGGGAGGCTTCGTGAGTAATTGGGGAACGACGGAGAGAGGAAAAATTAGGGAAGGTTCTGGCCACAGCTGGCTTGGGGGGCACAGTTTTAGCCCCTGGATGTGCCACTGAAGTAATAAGAGGGGGAGGATCAATGCGGGGTTGGGGTATTGCTTTGGGCTTGGGCTGGAAGGGTCTTCTAAGTGCGGATTCATCTTTGAGCCGCGCAATCTCCATGAAGACGCTGGCCAACGGCTGAAATTGAGGACACCAGTTTAGCAGGTAATCCCAGTTGTAGCTGCCTCGTAACTCCTCATCACTGGCCACAATGGCTGTCAGAGAACCCTCAACAGATGGCTTGCCATCTTCGGGGAAAGAGTAGTCCTTGGTGTGTGGCATATTAAGTCCACAGCCCACTCCCATGAATGCTCCTCCTCCCCCACCGTCATCTCGATATAACTGAGACTGGCCAGACCCCTTCTTGCTTTTGAACCATTGTCCGCTGTCCATGGATGGGTCACAGGAGATATCAGAAAGCTGGTCAGCGTCCTGCTGGATGCCTGAGTCCGGGCCACGGGCAGAGATATGCTCTTGCATCGATGATGTGATGCTTGACACTCGCGGGTACTCATTGATCATGCGGATTTCATCATCCTCTGCGGCTTCTGCAGACCCCCGGCCACTGGAATGCGATGGGTCCAGAGAGCCTCCTCTGGTGTAAGCACTATCCCCTGCTGAAGACTCCAAAGAGTACCCCGGAAGCGTTTGGTGGTAGATTCGTTCGTTATCGGACAGTGCCGACTTATCGTGTCCCATTCTCTGTAACGTGCTTCCTTGCAAAGTGTCCAGTTGAGCATCGGTCTCCTGGCGTTTTTTATGTGCATCTCGAGACCTGCAGACAACTAGCACAATGGCAACAACTGCCAGGACCACCACCACTGCCAATGAAGATGCCACAGACACCACAAGCAACAGGTTCAGGTCAGGGGCCAGCCCAAATGATGTATGTGTAATGTCCACGGTCATTTGAGCCACAGAAACGCGTGACGAAGGCAGGGGACTGTGTGCATGAACATCCATGGTGATTTCTCTTGTCTCTCTCTTAGACCGGCCAGAGCGATGTCTCTGGCTGTCTACTTTCAGATAGACGTGACCTGTAGTTTCATTGATGCCAAAGTATGGTGATGGCTTAGAAAACGAATATAGAACTACTCCATCGGTGCCTTCGTCTTCGTCAGTTGCCTGCACACGACCAATGCTCTGGCCTTTGATGGCTCCCTCTGGCACCTCAAAACTGAAGTATGGGGCTAGAAACACCGGGTCGTATTCATCCTCTCCGGTCACGAGAACTTGCACTGTGACCGTGGCCGAGAAATTGCCAGCGTCTGTAGCTCTGACCACCAAATTGAAAGCCTTGCTCCGTTCATAATCAAAACTTTGTCTAGAATGTAATTCCCCGGATGTCCTATTCACCAAGAAGGCATCTTTTCCTGTTAGAAACCCGGGTTCTGTTCCTGGAAGATCCAGCACGGCATACTGCAGCTGCCCAAACACTCCCGTGTCCAGGTCTATCGCATGAATGATAGTTAGCAGCGTGTTGGCTGGCTGGTTCTCCCGGATGCTCGTGGTTAGGATTTGAACTGGGAAGTATGGCTTATTGTCATTGATGTCACGGACTTCTACAGTCACTGGGACAAGAGCAAAGTTGGCTGAACCCCCCTGACCATCAAATGCCAGGACCACCAGGGCATGCATAGCTTGCCTCTCCCTGTCAAGCTGACGGGCAAGCTTTATGGCGCCTGTGGCCTCATTGATCTGGAAGAGATGACTCTCGTCTCCAGATGTGATGCTGTAGTGCACCACGCCATTGTTACCCGAGTCAGAGTCCTGTGCCAGCACTCGCAACACCTCCGCGCCGACGGGAGCAGCTTCGCTCAGAAGAACGCTGTACTCTGGCCGTGGAAATACCGGCGGGTTATCATTAACGTCGAGGATGGTAATAAGCACGGGCACAGAGTGGCTCATTTGTGGCACGCCTCGGTCGGTAGCACCCAGTGTCAAGTTATACAAAGAAGTGGCTTCAAAATCCAAAGAATCCGTCAAGATGATGGAGCCAATGCGCTGGAAACGTCCATTCCAAAAACGCATCCCGCTCTGTATCTGAAAGGCGTTGCCAACGTTCCCGCTCAGGATGGTGTAATCGAGCCCTGAGTTCTCCTCGTTCAGGTCTGCGTCACTGGCCTCCACGATGAGGATGGTGCTGCCTACAGGGAGGTCCTCGGGCACCGAGGCGCTATACTCCGACTGTGGAAACGTGGGGGAATGGTCATTAACGTCCATCACCAAGATCTGTACAGTGACTATGGAAGCGAGACTGGGTGAGCCGTGGTCACGCGCCTCCACCAATACATCCACCAGGGGCCACTTTGGATCCAGCTCCATATTCTGCATGGTGAAAAGGGTCCCTGGAGAGAGAGAAAGGAAGAGGAGAGAGAGGAAGAGGAGTGAGAGGCAGGTAAGTAGATTTATTATTTACCCAAACCGAAAATTTCACGACGACTCGTAAAGACTCTCGTTTTAAGTCACGGCCACTGAACCGCTACAAGAAAATAATTCCCAAGCGAAAGGACGTGGCTGAGTTGAGAAGGCGATGCCATTACCGTTGTCGGGGTGGATGTGGATGGCGCGGCTCCCTGAAGAAAGCACTCTGTAGGTGATTCTCCCGTTGTCTCCCGAATCTCGGTCGGTGGCAGTGATGGTGACGAGCGGGGAGCCGGCTGGAGTGTGCTCCATCACTGTTACCTAAAGAAGAGAAGTCCGCGTCACGATAACGTCCGCTCTGCCCCCCCCTGATCGCCGCTGCCGGTTGTATATATATCTATCTCCATAGCGCATTATACATTATACAGATGCGGAGTATTCCGTATATACCTGGTACAGGCTCTGCGAGAACTCAGGGGAGTTGTCGTTGACATCTTGCAGCGTCAGTATGAGGTCGGCGTGAGTGTGGTGCGTGCCGTCGGAGCTCTGCACGCTCAGCGTGTATGAGGAACGTTTCTCGTAATCCAGGGCTTCGCTCAGCCAGATGTTCCCGCCGTATCGCAAGATGGTGAACGCGCCTCTCGAGGAGCCGTCCACGGACAGCGTGTACGAAAGCGCGGGGCCCGAGTCCACATCGTTCCCGGTCACCTGGGCCACTTCTGAACCAATCAGAGCATCTGCAAGAACACAGTAACCGGAGGCGGGACTTTAGAGGAGAAAAGACAGGCCTCTCGCTAACGTTAGTGTCTGTCTGCCTCTCGCTAGCTTTAGCGTCTGTCTGTCTCTCGCTAACGTTAGCGTCTGTCTGTCTCTCGCTTACGTTAGTGTCTGTCTCTCGCTAATGTTAGCGTCTGTATGTGTCTCGATAGTGTTGGTGTCTCGATGGTGTTGGTGATCTCGATGGTGTCGGTGTCTCGATGGTGTCTGTATGTGTCTCGATGGTGTCTGTATGTGTCTCGATGGTGTCTGTCGGTGATCTCGATGGTGTCTGTTGGTGTCTCGATGGTGTCTCGATAGTGTTGGTGTCTCGATAGTGTTGGTGTCTCGATGGTGTCTCTATGTGTCTCGATAGTGTTGGTGTCTCGATGATGTTGGTGTCTCGATGGTGTTGGTGTCTCGATGGTGTTGGTGTCTCGATGGTGTTGGTGTCTGTACGTGTCTTTGGAGAGCTGACGTCCCTGTTAGTGGACTCACCTTCGCGTATGCTGAGCTCTAACTGAAGAGGGATGGTCGGGCTGTTGTCATTCACGTCCATTACCACCACGGTGAGTGTGGCAGAGCCAGTGAGTGGCGGGGAGCCCCGATCTGTGGCTTTAACTATCAGCCTGAAACCAGAATCAATAATACTTCAGGAATCCTCCTCAGGTCAACAGATTGTGGGTAGAAATCCCTCCGTGACTTCCCAGCCCCCTCAGATCCCAGACCCCAAATCCAGCACTTCCCAGCACTCCAAATCCTAGACTTCCCAGCACCCCAAATCCCATCCCTTCCCAGCCCCCCAAATCCCAGCCCCCAAATCCTAGCACTTCCCTGCACCCCAAATCCCAGCCCCCAAATCCAGCCCTTCCCAGCCCCCCAAACCCAGCCCTTCCCAGCCCCCTTAATCTCAGCACCCCAAATCCTAGGACTTCCCAGCACCCCAAATCCCAGCCCCCCAAATCCAGCCCTTCCCAGCACCCCAAATCCATCCCTTCCCAGCCCCCCAAATCCCATCCCTTCCCAAATCCCTGCACCCAAATCCTAGCACTTCCCTGCACCCCAAATCCCAGCATCCCAAATCCAGCCCTTCCCAGCACCCCAAATCCTAGCACTTCCCAGCCCCCCAAATCCCAGCCCCCAAATCCAGCCCTTCCCAGCCCCCCAAATCCCAGCGCTTCCCAGCCCCCTAAATCCTAGCACCTCAAATCCTAGCACCTCCCAGCACCCCCAATCCCAGCGTTTCCCAGCGCGCCACACCGATCACCTTAAGCCCCAGCTGGTCCCAGCACCTTGCTGAGTATTGTACCTACCGTGCCTGGGACCAGATCTCACGGTCTAAGATGGCTGCGGTTGTGATCACTCCTGTCTGAGAATCGATGTGGAATAGATTCTTCATGGGATGCGATTGGTCGAATGCGTAGGTCACCTGACCATTCAGTCCCAGGTCTGGATCCTCGGCGATAACCTGGAGGACGTAATGACTGAATATTACGACGTGGCTGCTTTGAGATCCCTCTCCTTGGCGCTCACTCTACGTTGGATGCCACGGAAAGTAGTGGTGATTACCTGAATGACGTGGCTTCCGTCAGCCTGTGCTTCCCGTATGTGGGCTGTGTAGAGCGGGAGCTGGAAGCGCGGTGCGTTGTCATTGACATCTTGCAAGACGACAGTGAGGGTGGTAAAGCTGTAGTGTTGGGGAGTCTCGGCTTGAATTACCAGCCTATGGCGTGGATTGGTCTCATAGTCCAGTAAAGCGGGCTGCTGTACCGCGATCTGACCTGCAGGGGGAGATATAAGCCAATAAGAAGAGCGGGCCTCCAGTACCACACGGAGACCTCTCGTATTCACATAGGGCCCGGCGGGACTCAGCGCACTCTCAGGCCTCGCTCTCGGAACGAAGCCAGTAAGTTCATCGTATCTCACCGGCATTGCCCGTGGTATCCGGTGTGAGCACCAGGTATATTCATTCTGGGGGGGATTGCTGTGTCAGGGGGTAAGGGGGGTCACGGTGTTTTTGGGTACCTGTATTGGGGTTGATGCTGAATGCTCCGTTTTCGTTGCCGCTCAGAAAGCTGTAACTGATCTTCCCAGAAGAGCCCCCGGTGTGTGAGGCCTTCATACTGCCCACCACGTACCCTGCCACGGGGACAAGAGTCTGACAGTGAGACCGTCTGACGGAGGATTGCGCAATGGAATTCAGAGAAAAGGCATGCTGGGTAAATAAGAAATCAGAACATGGCAAGAAAACTACATGACGTGACTGAACCCGAGTACTGCCAGTCTACTTCATCCTCCTCAGAGTACCGCCAGTCTACTTCATCCTCCTCAGAGTACCTCCAGTCTACTTCATCCTCCCATAGTACCACGTTCTATAAATAAGGACTTACATCCCGTTATCTGTGAGGAACAGATACTTAGAGACAATGATGAGGCAGCCCTGGCACACCCCCTAATGATATAAGTCCTGGTCAGGAACAGACTTCCACCTGCAGGACCATCCCTCACCAACTCCTCACCCTACAACAGGAAGAGACGCGCCACCACCGGCAGCTCCCCACACAGACCGCTCTCCCAGACTCCCAAACAACATGGCACCACGCACAATGTACAACACAATCACTGAGCCATTCCATGTGAAAAAAGGACCTCCAAAAAACATATGGAGTTTGAGGAAACACTCCATTTTCTCCAGGGCTAATATGATATATAATATATTATGTATTTGCTCGATTATAAGACGAGGTTTTTTCCAGAGCAAATGCTCTGAAAAATACCCCTCGTCTTATAATCGGGGTCGTCTTCTAATCAGACCCCAAAAAAACGCTGGCGCCATGCTGCTTACCGGTCGCGAGCAGCGTCTCTTCTGTTAGAAGCAGGGCAGGAAGCTTGCAGCGTCCTCACAGAACTCTATCTCCCCCCTCCCTCCTCTGAGGGCGGGGCCAGAGAAGTTGCTACAGCCGGTCCCCTGCAGAAGTCTGCGAGTGGGAGATCTGCAGTTCAGGTGAGGGGGTGGGGGAGGGTTTTTGAGTATGTGTGAAGTATGTGTGATTAAGGGAATGGATGAGTATTTAAATGTTTGTGAATGAGTGTGTGTGTGATAGCATGGATGTGTAAGGGGGGTGGGGGTTGTAGCATGGCATATGGAGGCTGTAATCCCACTGCTATCATCCCCAGGTTCCAGCATGTACTGGCTGCCTTGGCTTGATAGGAGTGTGATTGCTGTTAGCAGTTTGATATATATATATATATATCAAACTGCTAACAGCAATCACACTCCTATCAAGCCAAGGCAGCCAGTACATGCTGGGTTAAAAGGCATATCATGGGGCTGAGTGGCATATAGGGGGTTAAAATGCATTTCTGGACCTCCAGAAATGCATTTTAACCCCCTATATGCCACTCAGCCCCATGATATGCCTATATACCTCCAGAAATGCTTTATACCCCCCTATATGCCACTCAGCCCCATGATATGCCTTTTAACCCCCTATATGCCAGAGTGGCATACAGGGGTATAAGGCATATCATGGGGCAGAGTGGCAAATAGGGGGGTATAAAGCATTTCTGGGGGCAGAGTGGCATAACTGGGGGGGGCAGGTTGGCAAATAAAAGGAAATTTTAAAAATATATTTTTCTCAATCATAGCTTTTATTAAACATGAAAATAATTTACATTAATATTTACTGGTAAAACTTTTTCCCTATAGGGTAGTCTTATATTCAGGCTTTTTGTTTTTTTCCTAAATTAATATTTTGATTTTGGGGGGTCGTCTTATAATCAGGGTCGTCTTATAATCGAGCAAATACGGTATAATATATATATAATGCCATGAAATGTTTAGGGTTTCATATACTTGGCCAATACCTTGCGGACTGTTCTCCGGCACGCTGATCTCACTGGATTCCCGTGCAAATCGTGGCCCTTGTGATACCTCCTCGCGCAGGTTTATAACCAACACAGCAGTGGAGGAGAGCGGAGGTTCCCCCAGATCAGAAGCCAGTACAAAGATGGTTCGTTCTTTAGGGCTCATCCCCTGCAAGGACTCCAGCAGACGCACCTCCCCAGTGTAGGGGTCCACGGAAAAGCCCCCCTTAGCAGAGGCAGGCGCCAAGCGATATAAGATGGATGCGCTAGCTCCAGCGTCTTTGTCCTCGGCCCTCATGGCCGCTAACGTGCGCTTGGCGGGAGTGTTTCGAGACAGGTTAACGTAAAAGGGGCTTCTGGAAAATGCGGGGACGTTATCATTCACATCCCGTATCGTTACAGTGATCGTGGCCTCCGAGCTACGCGGCCCTAAGGGGTCCGAATCCAGGACCCAGGCTACAAACGCATAGGTGGCTTTCCGCTCACGGTCAAGCTGCGTGGCCGTTGTTATGAGTCCGGTGAGGGGGTCGACGTGGAAAGCCCCCTGCGTGCCATTCGACAGATGGAATGTCGTCTGACCATTGGGGCCATCGTCAGGGTCTAGGGCAGTTAGCTGCAGGACTGGACTTCCCGGAGGGGCATCTTCAGGGACCTCGGCACTGAAAGAGGGGGCAGAGAAGCCTGGAGCGTTGTCATTCAGGTCCAGCACGGTCACCGAGACGGTCGCAGTGGCGCTGAGCGGGGGACTCCCGGCATCGTGGACCAGCACCACTAGGCGGTAGCCAGAGACCGATTCTCTATCCAAAGGGCGAGATGTGGAGAGCGTCCCCAACGAGGGATCCAGGGAGAAGTCGCCTGAAGGATCCCCATCTGGAAGGAAAGTAAAGCTGGTTAAAGGAAATGATCAATGCCCCGTCTACCCCGGGTCCTGGACAGAATTCCTCTTATTGCCCGTACTGTGTCCCGATCTCTGGTGTTACCCCTGGATCCAGCTTCAGTCTCCCCCTCTTTTTCATATAAGTTACAGCCTGCTGGGGTATCTGTTCTGCCCCCGGTGCGTTCTCTGGGGCATATTTGGCTGCTTCTACGAGAAGCCGGCATCCTACAGTCTACAACGAGGTATGACGGAATCATACGCACAAGAGACACGTTACACTCACCGATCACGCTGTACTCCAGCCTCCCATTCTCCCCCCTGTCTGGGTCCCAGGCACTCAGCACACACAGGGTTAAAGGCTCCTGATTTTCAGGGACCTCCAGGGACACCGTCTCGCTCTCAAACGTTGGCGTGTGGTCGTTCTCATCACCCACGTTCACTCTAACCTTCACTTCCGACACCCTGGGTGGAGAGCCCCCGTCTCGGGCATACACTGTGGGGCAGAAGGGGTAGAAACAGTGTGTTACTATGACAACAATATAATCGTTTCATTCTAACCAATTAAAATTAAAAACTGAAAAGCCAAACAAAACAAAGAAGAATCATACAGCGCTAGCAGATAAATCATAGAGCGCTAGCAGATAAATCATAGAGCGCTAACAGACAGATAAATCATAGAGCGCTAACAGATAAATCATAGAGCGCTAGCAGATAAATCATAGAGCGCTAACAGACAGATAAATCATAGAGCGCTAGCAGATAAATCATAGAGCGCTAGCAGATAAATCATAGAGCGCTAGCAGATAAATCATAGAGCGCTAACAGACAGATAAATCATAGAGCGCTAACAGATAAATCATAGAGCGCCAACAGACAGATAAATCATAGAGCGCTAACAGACAGATAAATCATAGAGCGCTGACAGATAAATCATAGAGCGCTAACAGATAAATCATAGAGGGCTAGCAGATAAATCATAGAGCGCCAACAGATAAATCATAGAGCGCTAACAGACAGATAAATCATAGAGCGCTAACAGATAAATCATAGAGCGCTAGCAGATAAATCATAGAGCGCTAACAGATAAATCATAGAGCGCCAACAGACAGATAAATCATAGAGCGCTAACAGACAGATAAATCATAGAGCGCTGACAGATAAATCATAGAGCGCTAACAGATAAATCATAGAGCGCTAGCAGATAAATCATAGAGCACCAACAGATAAATCATAGAGCGCTAACAGACAGATAAATCATAGAGGGCTAGCAGATAAATCATAGAGTGCTAGCAGATAAATCATAGAGCGCTAACAGACAGATAAATCATAGAGCGCTAACAGATAAATCATAGAGCGCCAACAGACAGATAAATCATAGAGCGCCAGCAGATAAATCATAGAGCGCTAACAGACAGATAAATCATAGAGCGCTAACAGACAGATAAATCATAGAGCGCTAGCAGATAAATCATAGAGCACCAACAGATAAATCATAGAGCGCTAACAGACAGATAAATCATAGAGGGCTAGCAGATAAATCATAGAGCGCTAACAGACAGATAAATCATAGAGCGCTAACAGATAAATCATAGAGCGCCAACAGGCAGATCAATCATAGAGCGCTAACAGATAAATCATAGAGCGCTAACAGATAAATCATAGAGCGCTAACAGATCAATCATAGAGCGCTAACAGACAGATAAATCATAGAGCGCTAACAGATAAATCATAGAGCGCTAACAGATAAATCATAGAGTGCCAACAGATAAATCATAGAGCGCCAACAGATAAATCATAGAGCGCCAACAGACAGATAAATCATAGAGCGCTAGCAGATCAATCATAGAGCGCTAACAGATCAATCATAGAGCGCTAACAGATAAATCATAGAGCGCTAACAGATAAATCATAGAGCGCTAACAGATAAATCATAGAGCGCCAACAGATAAATCATAGAGCGCTAACAGATAAATCATAGAGCGCTAGCAGATAAATCGTAGAGCGCCAACAGACAGATAAATCATAGAGCGCTAGCAGATAAATCATAGAGCGCTAACAGATCAATCATAGAGCGCTAACAGATAAATCATAGAGCGCCAACAGATAAATCATAGAGCGCCAACAGATAAATCATAGAGCGCTAACAGATAAATCATAGAGCGCCAACAGATAAATCATAGAGCGCCAACAGATAAATCATAGAGCGCTAACAGATCAATCATAGAGCGCCAACAGATAAATCATAGAGCGCTAACAGATCAATCATAGAGCGCCAACAGATAAATCATAGAGCGCCAACAGATAAATCATAGAGCGCTAACAGATAAATCATAGAGCGCCAACAGATAAATCATAGAGCGCTAGCAGATAAATCATAGAGCGCTAGCAGATAAATCATAGAGCGCTAACAGATAAATCATAGAGCGCCAACAGACAGATAAATCATAGAGCGCCAGCAGATAAATCATAGAGCGCTAACAGATAAATCATAGAGCGCTAGCAGATAAATCATAGAGCGCCAACAGAAAGATAAATCATAGAGCGCCAACAGATAAATCATAGAGCGCCAACAGATAAATCATAGAGCGCTAACAGATAAATCATAGAGCGCTAACAGATAAATCATAGAGCGCTAGCAGATAAATCATAGAGCGCTAACAGATAAATCATAGAGCGCTAGCAGATAAATCATAGAGCGCTAGCAGATAAATCATAGAGCGCTAACAGATAAATCATAGAGCGCCAACAGACAGATAAATCATAGAGCGCCAGCAGATAAATCATAGAGCGCCAACAGCTAAATCATAGAGCGCTAACAGATAAATCATAGAGCGCCAAAAGACAGATAAATCATAGAGCGCCAGCAGATAAATCATAGAGCGCTAACAGATAAATCATAGAGCGCTAGCAGATAAATCAAAGAGCGCTAACAGACAGATAAATCATAGAGCGCTAACAGATAAATCATAGAGCGCCAACAGATAAATCATAGAGCGCCAGCAGATAAATTATAGAGCGCTAACAGACAGATAAATCATAGAGCGCTAACAGATAAATCATAGAGCGCTAACAGTTAAATCATAGAGCGCCAACAGATAAATCATAGAGCGCCAACAGACAGATAAATCATAGAGCGCTAGCAGATAAATCATAGAGCGCTAACAGATAAATCATAGAGCGCTAGCAGATAAATCATAGAGCGCCAACAGATAAATCATAGAGCGCTAGCAGATAAATCATAGAGCGCTAACAGATAAATCGTAGAGCGCCAACAGACAGATAAATCATAGAGCGCCAGCAGATAAATCATAGAGCGCCAACAGATAAATCATAGAGCGCTAACAGATAAATCATAGAGCGCCAACAGATAAATCATAGAGCGCCAACAGACAGATAAATCATAGAGCGCCAGCAGATAAATCATAGAGCGCTAACAGATAAATCATAGAGCGCTAGCAGATAAATCATAGAGCGCGAGCAGATAAATCATAGAGCGCCAACAGATAAATCATAGAGCGCTAACAGATAAATCATAGAGCGCTAACAGACAGATAAATCATAGAGCGCTAGCAGATCAATCATAGAGCGCTAACAGACAGATAAATCATAGAGCGCTAACAGATAAATCATAGAGCGCCAGCAGATAAATCATAGAGCGCTAACAGATAAATCATAGAGCGCTAACAGATAAATCATAGAGCGCTAACAGATAAATCATAGAGCGCTAACAGATAAATCATAGAGCGCTAACAGATAAATCATAGAGCGCCAGCAGATAAATCATAGAGCGCCAGCAGATAAATCATAGAGCGCTAACAGGTGACGTGTTCTGTGTGTGATGAAGTTACCGTGTTCTGTGTGTGATGAAGGTACCGTGTTCTGTACATGTGATGAAGGTACCGTGTTCTGTACATGTGATGAAGGTGCCGTGTTCTGTGTGTGATGAAGGTACCGTGTTCTGTGTGTGATGAAGGTACCGTGTTCTGCACGTGTGATGAAGGTACCGTGTTCTGTACATGTGATGAAGGTACCGTGTTCTGTGTGTGATGAAGGTACCGTGTTCTGCACGCGTGATGAAGGTACTGTGTTCTGCACGCATGATGAAGGTACCGTGTTCTGCACGCGTGATGAAGGTACCATGTTCTGTGCGTGATGAAGGTACCGTGTTCTGCACGTGTGATGAAGGTGCCGTGTTCTGCACGTGTGATGAAGGTACCGCGTTCTGTACATGTGATGAAGGTACCGGGTTCTGTGTGTGATGAAGGTACCATGTTCTGCACGCGTGATGAAGGTACCGTGTTCTGCATGCGTGATGAAGGTACCGTGTTCTGCACGCGTGATGAAGGTGCCGTGTTCTGTGCGTGATGAAGGTGCCGTGTTCTGCACGTGTGATGAAGGTGCCGTGTTCTGCACGTGTGATGAAGGTACCATGTTCTGTGCGTGATGAAGGTACCGTGTTCTGTGTGTGATGAAGGTGCCGTGTTCTGCACGTGTGATGAAGGTACCGTGTTCTGTACATGTGATGAAGGTACCGTGTTCTGCACGCGTGATGAAGGTACCGTGTTCTGCACGCGTGATGAAGGTACCGTGTTCTGCACGCATGATGAAGGTACCGTGTTCTGCACGCGTGATGAGGGTGCCGTGTTCTGTGCGTGATGAAGGTGCCGTGTTCTGCACGTGTGATGAAGGTGCCGTGTTCTGCACGCGTGATGAAGGTGCCGTGTTGTCGCAGTTGACGTTACCTGTCAATATGTACGATTCCTTGAACTCTCTGTCCAGCGGGCGCTTTGTGATGAGGACGCCGGTGTCTGAGTCCAGGGAAAACTCATCGCCGGTGACCCCGCCGTATGTGATCCGTCCGCTGGGGCCTAGAAACAAACCGGCATGAGAGGAAGGAGAGGAGATGGGGGGAAGGAGAGAGAGACAGTGGAGGGGAGGAGAGGATAGAGAGACAGTGGAGGGGAGGAGAGGATAGAGAGACAGTGGAGGGGATGATAGAGAGACAGTGGAGGGAGGAGAGGATAGAGAGACAGTGGGGGGAGGAGAGGATAGAGAGACAGTGGAGGGGAGGAGAGGATAGAGAGACAGTGGAGGGGAGGAGAGGATAGAGAGACAGTGGAGGGAAGGAGAGGATAGAGAGACAGTGGAGGAGAGGATAGAGAGACAGTGGAGGGAAGGAGAGGATAGAGAGAAAGTGGAGGGGGGAGAGGATAGAGAGACAGTGGAGGGGAGAGGATGATAGAGAGACAGTGGAGGGGATGATAGAGAGACAGCGGGGGGAGGAGAGGATAGAGAGACAGTGGAGGGGATGATAGAGAGACAGTGGAGGGGATGATAGAGAGACAGTGGAGGGGAGGGGAGGATAGAGAGACAGTGGAGGGGAGGAGAGGATAGAGAGACAGTGGAGGGAAGGAGAGGATAGAGAGACAGTGGAGGGAGGTAGAGGATAGAGAGACAGTGGAGGGGAGGAGAGGATAGAGAGACAGCGGAGGGGAGGAGATGATAGAGAGACAGTGGAGGGGAGGAGAGGATAGAGAGACAGTGGAGGGAAGGAGAGGATAGAGAGACAGTGGAGGGGAGGGGAGGAGAGGATAGAGAGACAGTGGAGGGGAGGAGAGGATAGAGAGACAGTGGAGGGGAGGAGAGGATAGAGAGACAGTGGAGGGGAGGAGAGGATAGAGAGAGACGGTGGAGGGGAGGAGAGGATAGAGAGACAGTGGAGGGGAGGATAGAGAGACAGTGGAGGGGAGGAGAGGATAGAGAGAGACAGTGGAGGGGAGGAGAGGATAGAGAGACAGTGGAGGGGATGATAGAGAGACAGTGGAGGGGAGGAGAGGATAGAGAGACAGTGGAGGGGAGGATAGAGGGACAGTGGAGGGGAGGAGAGGATAGAGAGACAGTGGAGTGGAGGAGAGGATAGAGAGACAGTGGAGGGGATGATAGAGAGACAGTGGAGGGGAGGAGAGGATAGAGAGACAGTGGAGGGAGGTAGAGGATAGAGAGACAGTGGAGGGGAGGAGAGGATAGAGAGACAGGGGAGGGGAGGAGAGGATAGAGAGACAGTGGAGGGGAGGAGAGGATAGAGAGACAGTGGAGGGAAGGAAAGGTTGAGAATAAAGGGATGGCAGAGAGTGGAGGAGAGAAAGGTCCTCTGCTGCCCTCCATTCCCCAGGTGCAAACCTCACACCCTCTTCACCTTTGCCCCTGACTGCTACCCCGTCCCTCATGTCTCACCGAGATCCCGGTCCGTCGCCTGCACTCTCAGGACGCTCACTCCGGGCGGCTGGTTCTCCTGAACGTTCCAGTCGTATTCTGCCCTCTCAAACGTGGGGGTTTCATCGTTGACGTCCAGGAGAGAGACGGAGAGCGTCTGGGTGCTGGAGAGACGCGGGGAGCCATGATCCAGGGCCACAACTGTCAAATTATACCCGGGGGTCTCCTCGCGGTCCAGCGCTCGGGCCACGGAAAGTGCACCTGAGGGGCAAACAAGAAGAGACATCAGGTCACTAAAACTAAAACGATGAACGGCTTCTCTGCTCTATTATTAGTCTTTTCCACCGGCAGATCGGCCCCATCCGGCCCCCGTCTAGTCGCCCGTTTCTCCTGCTGTAAAGACTGGTTAAACCTCATCTGACCTCCATGTTAACATTTTATTTACGGTGAACTTTTGCGCTCTCTCTGGTGCTCGTTGGCCTCTGTCTGACACCGGCACTGGGTTCTCTGCACCTGAAGGCATCTCGGGGTATTTTGGGGGAATATTTACGAGCCCCCATGGCCACGTTATCGCCCAGTAAGTGTTATTATTGCCCGGACCTGCTGGACCCCACGCAGTGCGAGAAGGCACTGTTAATCACTTGATCCTCTCACTTGACCCTTGACCTTACCTGTGCTCGGGTGCACCTGAAACCTTCCCTCCTCGTTGCCTCCAATCAGCTGGTAGCCAACCCTGCCGTTCTCCCCAAGATCCGGGTCTTGGGCCACCAAATAGAGAACCGTGGATCCCACCGGCACATCTTCAGGCACCCATAGCGTTGGGGATGAGATGAACCGTGGAGTGTGGTCATTGCGGTCACTGAGGAAGACTCGGGCTGTGACAGACGTGGAGCGGCGCTGAGTGACGTTTAGAGCGCAGTCTGACGCCTCCACCACTAAAAGATAAGAGGACACTTCTTCGCGGTCCAGTGGACGCGCTACACTCAATATGCCTGTCTCTTTCTCCAAATGAAAAGCGCTCTCTCTGCCCGCTGGATCCTGGCGTAGTAGTGAATACCGGACCTGACTGTTGGGTCCTGGGCCGTCATGGTCAACGGCTTGGAAAGAGAAGACAGAAGAGCCAACTTGGGCATCTTCTGGAACCACTAATGTAATGGGATCTTCTGGGAATTTGGGCGTGTGGTCATTCCTGTCCTGGACTTCAACCTCCACCTGAACCACTCGAGGAGGCACGTATCCTCCAGACACGTCTCGTGACTCTTCCACGCTTATACGAAGAGAATATCGAGACTGCGACTCAAAATCCAGCTCCTTCACCAGGAAGATGTTACCCGTTCGTCCGTCTACCATAAACACTCCGTGGGGGTCATCCAGTAGGGTGTACATTGCGGAGCTGTAAGGGTGTTTGGGGGCAACAGTACCCAAAAGAGATCCTGGCGGCAACCCTTCCACGGGAGTCAGGACCAGCACGCTTGGGTTAGGCTTCAGAGAGTAACGTGTGGCAGGAACCACCTAGAAAACAGCGGACATATTCTCAGCGCTAAATGGTACGACACGCGGTATTACTTGTACACGCTAAGCTCTGCGTGTGCGCCGGATACCTGTACACGGATGGTGGTCTCCGAGCTCCTCGGAGGGGTTCCTAGGTCAGAGGCTTGGACGGTCATGGTGTAGAGCGCCCGCTCTGCGTGTTGAAGTGCTGCCGCGGTGCGCAGCTCTCCCGTGTTTGGGTGCAGAATGAACCTTTCTGCCCAGGGACCTGCGGAGGAGCAGGGAGGGTTATATTGTGGAGGGGCGGGGGAGGAGGGGCACTCAGGGGAGGAGCGGCATGCACAGGACCTCCCTGGGACCGGAGCAATCGGGAAGCGGAGTCTGCTGACGCCGGAGGGAACCCCGGGGGGGGGGAAGTGTCTCTCCTGGAGTCTGGTAATAAGGAGCTGTCAGATATCCTGAGTGGTCTCTTTTTTCGAGGATGTCTCCAGATGTCTCCTGGTGAGTATTGAGTTTATTGGCAATTTTCTTGTTCTTTTAGATACGGGTTAGAGGGCAGTCTCTGTTTAGGTTCTGCTACACTCTGTTTTAGTGAACGGTCTCTCTGTTTAGGTTCTGCTACACTCTGTTTTAGTGAACGGTCTCTCTGTTTAGGTTCTGCTACACTCTGTTTTAGTGAACGGTCTCTCTGTTTAGGTTCTGCTACACTCTGTTTTAGTGAACGGTCTCTCTGTTTAGGTTCTGCTGCACTCTGTTTTAGTGAACGGTCTCTGGGGCACTGTTAAGTAGATGTCTCTCTGAAGGTACTTTAAGATACTATTTAGCGGGCAGTCTCTCACTGGGTTCTGTTTGGCGGGCAGTCTCTCACTGGGTTCTGTTTAGCGGGCAGTCTCTCATTGGGTTCTGTTTGGCGGGCAGTCTCTCATTGGGTTCTGTTTGGCGGGCAGTCTCTCATTGGGTTCTGTTTAGCAGGCAGTCTCTCATTGGGTTCTGTTTGGCAGGCATTCTCTCATTGGGTTCTGTTTAACGGGCAGTCTCTCATTGGGTTCTGTTTAGCGGGCAGTCTCTCATTGGGTTCTGTTTAGCGGGCAGTCTCTCATTGGGTTCTGTTTAGCGGGCAGTCTCTCATTGGGTTCTGTTTGGCGGGCAGTCTCTCATTGGGTTCTGTTTGGCGGGCAGTCTCTCATTGGGTTCTGTTTAGCGGGCAGTCTCTCATTGGGTTCTGTTTAACGGGCAGTCTCTCATTGGGTTCTGTTTAGCGGGCAGTCTCTCATTGGGTTCTGTTTAGCGGGCAGTCTCTCATTGGGTTCTGTTTGGCGGGCAGTCTCTCATTGGGTTCTGTTTGGCGGGCAGTCTCTCATTGGGTTCTGTTTAGCGGGCAGTCTCTCATTGGGTTCTGTTTGGCGGGCAGTCTCTCATTGGGTTCTGTTTGGCGGGCAGTCTCTCATTGGGTTCTGTTTGGCGGGCAGTCTCTCATTGGGTTCTGTTTGGCGGGCAGTCTCTCATTGGGTTCTGTTTGGCGGGCAGTCTCTCATTGGGTTCTGTTAGACACTGTTTTAGTGCGCAGTCTGTTAGATACTGTTTAGTCTCTCTGGGAGGTCTCTGTGGAGATTGTGTTTTAGTTGACAGTCTCTCTGATTGTACTGTCTCATATGAATCCGGGAGCAGTCTCTCTACCTTATAAGCAGAGGTCAGATTGCATAACATTGCATTTATAAAGGTGTAAATGTATTAGGGAGGGGAGGAGGGTATATATGGGAGGAGTCTGGCGTTAGGGTGGGAGGAGTCAGGGAGTGGAGAACAGTAATTAGTGAGGTTAGTAATTAACCAAGATGGTGTACCCCCGACCCCAGTATCTACCCCAAATAATCTTCCGCAGCCTTCCGTTCATAACCACGTTCCACCCCCTGCTCTCCCGGAGCGCTGCTCCTGCCCCTCTGCTCTCTCGGAGCGCTGCTCCTGCCCCTCTGCTGTCTCGGAGCGCTGCTCCTGCCCCTCTGCTCTCTCGGAGCGCTGCTCCTGCCCCTCTGCTCTCTCGGAGCGCTGCTCCTGCCCCTCTGCTCTCTCGGAGCGCTGCTCCTGCCCCTCTGCTCTCTCGGAGCGCTGCTCCTGCCCCTCTGCTCTCACGGAGCGCTGCTCCTGCCCCTCTGCTCTCTCATCTCCCCCTCCCAGCTCAGGCACCTGCGAGGCTGTATGTCACCGTCCCGTTCTCTCCTTCATCGGGGTCCTTAGCGTGTAGCGAGGCCACAAACACGCCAGACGATTTTGCTTCCATTACCTATTAAGAGAGGAACGATGAGGCTTTAACCCACAAATGAGGGCTCATTAAGCTCTCTTAGATGCTCCACCTCGCGGCCCCCAGGCCCTGTCTCAGGAATAATTATATCTATTACAGAATATAAATGATTATAGAATAAAAAGTCATGTGACTAGAGGCGAGAGAGCGCGGCGTTGCTATTGCCCCTGGTGGCGAGGTAAATACCTGCAGGGATATTTCCCGGGCAGAGTTGGGCACAAACACGGGCGCATTATCATTTTCATCCAGCACCGTAACATGAACGGTCCCCGTCACGCTGCGCGGGGGGGCTCCTCCGTCCTGCGCGATCACCAGGAGCTGGTAGGTGGCCTGAAGCTCCCGGTCCAGAATCCTCCTCGCAGACAGCTCTCCTGTAAGACAAATACAAGGGGTAATATGGGGGTTCGGGAGGCAGAAAGAGGGGCAGTTACAGGCTGTATGGGGCTCGGCACTCTCACCGGTGTGGGGTAAGGGGGCAGTTACGGGCTGTATGGGGCTCGGCACTCTCACCGGTGTGGGGTAAGGGGGCAGTTACGGGCTGTATGGGGCTCCGCACTCTCACCGGTGTGGGGTAAGGGGGCAGTTACGGGTTGTATGGGGCTCGGCACTCTCACCGGTGTGGGGTAAGGGGGCAGTTACAGGTTGTATGGGGCTCGGCACTCTCACCGGTGTGGGGTAAGGGGGCTGGGGCTCGGCACTCTCACCGGTGTGGGGTAAAGGGGGCAGTTACGGGCTGTATGGGGCTCGGCACTCTCACCGGTGTGGGGTAAGGGGGCAGTTACGGGCTGTATGGGGCTCGGCACTCTCACCGGTGTGGGGTAAGGGGGCAGTTACGGGCTGTATGGGGCTCGGCACTCTCACTGGTGTGGGGTAAGGGGGCAGTTACAGGCTGTATGGGGCTCGGCACTCTCACCAGTGTGGGGTAAGGGGGCAGTTACAGGCTGTATGGGGCTCGGGACTCTCACCGGTGTGGGGTAAGGGGGCAGTTACGGGCTGTATGGGGCTCGGCATTCTCACCGGTGTGGGGTAAAGGGGCAGTTACAGGCTGTATGGGGCTCGGCACTCTCACCGGTGTGGGGTAAGGGGGCAGTTACAGGCTGTATGGGGCTCGGCACTCTCACCGGTGTGGGGTAAGGGGGCAGTTACAGGCTGTATGGGGCTTGGCACTCTCACCGGTGTGGGGTAAAGGGGCAGTTACAGGCTGTATGGGGCTCGGCACTCTCACCGGTGTGGGGTAAGGGGGCAGTTACAGGCTGTATGGGGCTCGGCACGCTCACCGGTGTGGGGTATGGGGGCAGTTACAGGCTGTATGGGGCTCGGCACTCTCACCGGTGTGGGGTAAGGGGGCAGTTACAGGCTGTATGGGGCTCGGCACTCTCACCGGTGTGGGGTAAGGGGGCAGTTACGGGCTGTATGGGGCTTGGCACTCTCACCGGTGTGGGGTAAGGGGGCAGTTACAGGCTGTATGGGACTCGGCACTCTCACCGGTGTGGGGTAAGGGGGCAGTAACGGGCTGTATGGGGCTCGGCACTCTCACCGGTGTGGGGTAAGGGGGCAGTTACAGGCTGTATGGGGCTCGGCACTCTCACCGGTGTGGGGTAAGGGGGAAGTTACAGGCTGTATGGGGCTCGGCATTCTCACCGGTGTGGGGTAAAGGGGCAGTTACAGGCTGTATGGGGCTCGGCACTCTCACCGGTGTGGGGTAAGGGGGCAGTTACAGGCTGTATGGGGCTCGGCACTCTCACCGGTGTGGGGTAAGGGGGCAGTTACAGGCTGTATGGGGCTCGGCACTCTCACCGGTGTGGGGTAAAGGGGGCAGTTACAGGCTGTATGGGGCTCAGCACTCTCACTGGTGTGGGGTAAGGGGGCAGTTACAGGCTGTATGGGGCTCGGCACTCTCACCGGTGTGGGGTAAGGGGGCAGTTACAGGCTGTATGGGGCTCGGCACTCTCACCGGTGTGGGGTAAGGGGGCAGTTACAGGCTGTATGGGGCTCGGCACTCTCACCGGTGTGGGGTAAAGGGGGCAGTTACAGGCTGTATGGGGCTCGGCACGCTCACCGGTGTGGTGGTGGATCTGGAAGTCGGTCTCATGCGTCGGGAGCCGGTAGGTGACGCGGCCGTTCTGCCCGGCATCTCTGTCTGAAGCGCTGATCTTCCCGACAAACTCTCCACCCGGCCGGTTCTCTCGCACGCTGAAGAAGTACCTCTCCTCACTGAGCCTGGGGGGGTTGTCGTTTTCGTCGGTCACTCGGACCCTCACGGTGCAGGTGGCAGTTCGGGTACCGGACCCTGCAGACGCCAGAACGGCCAGCACATAAACCTCCCGCCTCTCCCGGTCCAGGGCTCCACGTACGTACAGCCAACCTGTCTCCGGCTCAACACCAAACCCGACAGAGTCGGCATCCGGACGCAGCCGGTAACTCACCGGACTTTCCCCTCTGCCGGTGGGTAATGCCTGGACCTGGAGGAGACGACTGAGCGGGGGGCTGCCTTCCCGCACCTCTACGCGGTAGTCTGAGGCCCCGCATGCCGGCTCCGACTCCTGCTCCGTCACCAGGACGGTGATTTCCATTACAGAGGAGAGTTGGGGGGTCCCACCATCTAGTGCCGACACTCGAAGCTCATACCGGTCCTGGCTCAAGCTCCCGGTGAGGAGAATTTGTCCGGAGCCGTCAATGCCGAAGGGGCCACTGGAATCCAGCTGATAGCGGACTTCTCCATTGGCTCCGTGGTCCGGGTCCATCGCCTGAGCCGTGAATATGACGGAGCCGGGGGTGGGGGGCTCCTGGAGTCGCAGAGTGTGGGACGGGAAGGGGAAGGTAGGAGGGTTGTCATTGACGTCGGCTACCCGCACCGTAACTGTGGTTCTGGTGTAGGCTGGGGGCGAGCCGGTACGAGCCTGAACCTCTAGGACTAGCTCAGGATCTTGCTCCCGGTCCAGTGGCTTGCGAATGGAAAGGACCCCTGAGCGTGAGTCAACAGAGAGGAGACCTCGAGGATCTCCGGAGGAGAGGGAGTAAAGAATCTGACTAGGGACCCCTAGAAAAGAAAAAAATCTCTCATTTATTGGACAGATGGAGGGCCGGATTTACATGATGGAGCCGACGCCCCAGGCCCGTGTCTCTTGAATAGGCCAATCAGAAGGTAGCACAGAGGGGCGCATTGCACCCGGGTGCCACTAGGTGGCAGAGGACAGAAGTCTCCTTCCCACCAGTCCAAGCGGGTGATCCTTGCGGGTGATCCTCCGTATGGAGGTCCGTGCTGCCAGATGCATAAGACCCCCTTCCTTTTAATAAAACGTCTTCCACCGTGTGTATGTCTGGGTGTATGTGTGTGTCTGGCTGTATGTGTGTGTCTGGGTGTGTGTCTGGGTGTGTGGGTGTATGTCTGTGTGTGGGTGTATGTGTGTGTCTGGGTGCGTGTGTGTGTCTGTGTGTGTGTGTGTGTGTCTGGGTGTATGTGTGTCTGGGTGTATGTGTGTGTCTGGGTGTATGTGTGTGTGTGTCTGAGTGTATGTGTGTGTCTGGGGGTGTCTGGATGTGTGTGTGTCTGGGGGTGTGTCTGGGGTGTGTGTCTGAGTGTGTGTTAGAGTGCCCGTGCCACGTTCAGGCTCTGGATCTGCCCCTGTATGGACCCCACTGCAAATTCCAGGGGCTCCCGGGAATTCCCAACAATAAAATACTTTATGAAAAACCTCATTATACCTAAAATTACATAAAACATTCCGGGCCCCGGACCCCTTCCCCCCCCGCGCTGAGCACAGGATTCAGACGTTACGGGGTTAAGGGACATATATAATGGACCGCGGCCGATAACATATAGCGGGAATACCGCCCATGGACTCTGCCGGGTTATACCATGTGGCACCTACAGGGGCAGACAGATAGATGAATCTATCAAGGATTAGTATGGGGTTACCTGGTGGACTAGTAGCCAATACGCTTCCCACGCTGGCCCCAGGGGGTGTGTCCTCTGGTACCGTGATGTCATAATGAAGCTGCAGAAAGGTGGGTACGGGCGCAGAACCGGCCAAAATGCTGACATTGACCCGGGCGTTAACTTCTGCCATGACTCCTCCCCCATCCTGAGATCCCACCTCCAGATACAGCACAGAGCCCGCCCACGAAGAGAGAGAGCGCGCCACCAACAGGGTCCCTAAAAGAGACAAAGAGAGTGCGTTAGGGGAGTGACAGCCGACGGAAAGAGAGAGTTCACCCCATTTATACGCCGTGTAGCTTCAGCTTCAATTGCTCAGGCGGCCTGAAGAAGGGACCGCCGTGTCTTGTAACCCGCATTAAATACGATCCTCTCGGCCGTTAAAAGCCGTTACTCTGATTGGTGATTTCTTTTGTATTTAGAAATAATGACGTTTATGATATAAATGGTCACTGACCCCCAATCCCGACCCCCATAGTAAATGCCCCAATCCTGACCTGTAGTAAATGCCCCTCCCCCATCCCGGCCTGTAGTAAATGCCCCAATCCTGACCTGTAGCAAATGCCCCTCCCCCATCCCGACCTGTAGTAAATGCCCCAATCCTGACCTGTAGTAAATGCCCCTCCCCCATCCCGACCTGTAGTAAATGCCCCAATCCTGACCTGTAGTAAATGCCCCTTCCCCATCCCGACCTGTAGTAAATGCCCCAATCCTGACCTGTAGTAAATGCCCCTCCCCCATCCCGACCTGTAGTAAATGCCCCAATCCTGACCTGTAGTAAATGCCCCTTCCCCATCCCGACCTGTAGTAAATGCCCCAATCCTGACCTGTAGTAAATGCCCCTCCCCCATCCCAACCTGTAGTAAATGCCCCAATCCTGACCTGTAGTAAATGCCCCTCCCCATCCCGACCTGTAGTAAATCCCCAATGCTGACCTGTAGTAAATGCCCCTCCCCCATCTTGACCTGTAGTAAATGCCCCCATCCTGACCTGTGTCTGCTTTGATGCGGACGAGTGGGGGGTTGTTTCCGGACACAATGTGGTAGGTGAGTGTGCCATGGATCCCCTCGTCTTTGTCGTGGGCGCTCACACTCACTATGGGTGTTCCCGGGGGGCTTGATGCACTCACGCTCGCCCCGTACTCCACAGGGTAGAAGACCGGCCGGTTGTCATTAACGTCCTCCAGCGAAACGCGAACGAGGCAGCTGCTACTCAGACCACCCTGAGGGAGGAAAGAGAGAGTGATGTCAGAACTCCACTCAGTACTCTCCTCTACTCTGCCTCACTCCACTCAGTACTCTCCTCTACTCTTCATCTCTCCACTGTGTGCTTTCCTCTGCTCTTCATCACTCGACTCATTACTCACCTCTACTCTGCCTCACTCCACTCAGTACTCTCCTCTACTCTGCATCACTCCACTCAGTACTCTCCTCTACTCTGCCTCACTCCACTCAGTACTCTCCTCTGCTCTTCATCACTCCACTGTGTGCTCTCTACTCTGCCTCACTCCACTCAGTACTCTCCTCTACTCTTCATCACTCCACTGTGTGCTTTCCTCTACTCTGCCTCACT
The DNA here is from genome assembly GCF_027358695.1 of Spea bombifrons. NCBI lineage: Eukaryota > Metazoa > Chordata > Amphibia > Anura > Pelobatidae > Spea > Spea bombifrons. The sequence goes on along the minus strand of NC_071088.1, from coordinate 141,138,631 downwards.
CCACTCAGTACTCTCTTCTACTCTGCCTCACTCCACTCAGTACTCTCTTCTACTCTTCATCACTCCACTGTGTACTTTCCTCTACTCTTCATCACTCCACTGTGTGCTCTCCTCTACTCTGCCTCACTGCACTGTGTGCTCTCCTCTACTCTGCCTCACTCCACTGTGTCCTCTCCTCTACTCTGCCTCACTCCACTCAGTACTCTCCTCTACTCTTCATCACTCCACTGTGTGCTTTCCTCTACTCTGCCTCACTCCCCTGAGTACTCTCAACTACTCTTTGTCACTCCACTGTGTGCTCTCCTCTACTCTGCCTCACTTCACCAAGTACTCTCTCCTACTCCCTGAGTAATTTCCCCTACTCTGCCTCACATCACTGAGTACTCCCTCCTACTCTGTCTCATATTCCCCCCGAGTACTCTCACCTACTCTGCCTCACTCCCCTAAGTACTCTCCCTTACACTAACTACACTCTCACCTCACTAAATACTTTCACCTACTCAACCCCATTATGAATCTCCTCCGATCTCCTCTGCCTCCACTCAGCCCTCTCAGGACAGCGAGGTGACAGCGGCAGCGTGAGTGGAGTATGGAAAGGAGCATCTGCCGGCAGATCTCTCTGAGCACGCACCCCGTCACTGGCGGTCACGTGAAGAAGGAAGAAGCGGTCTCCGTCGTCCCTGTCGAGGGTCTCCGAGATGCAGAGGTCTCCGGTCTCCGGGTGAATGCGAAACTGCGCCGGGGTCCGAGGGCTGAGAGAATACGAGACCGCCCCGAGACTGCCGCTGTCCGCGTCCGACGCCGACACCTGGGAGACAGAGACATGTGACTGCACGCCAGCCCACCAGCACGCCAGCCCACCAGCCAGCCAGCCCTCCCCGCACAGACCCCACGCCTGCCAGGTTGCCCCGTTTCTCCAGAGTGCTGCCCCCTACAGTATGTAAAGCAAATGACACCCATCATGCGCAGCCAGCAACCTGTATAATAAGACAGTCCAGGAAAAATGGCTGATATGGCAACCCCATCTTCAACATAGTTAACCCTTCCCAGCTTTCCTGCATTTCTATGCATAGGGGGCCATGGGGTAACTTCCCCTCCCCCCGCTGCCCTTTAACCCTTTACAGGAAACCCCGTCAGGCGACACATGCATCCCCTGAATGCTGATTGGATGGGGCTGGTTGGTGTACACGTTGATTATTTATTGATTTATGTATCGCCGTCATACTCCGCAGCGCTGTACAATGCGTATTATTATTTATATATTGCCAACATATTCCGCAGCGCTGTACAATGTGTGTTATTATTATTTATATATCGCCGTCATACTCCGCAGCGCTGTACAATGTGTTATTATTATTTATATATCGCCGTCATACTCCGCAGCGCTGTACAATGTGTTATTATTATTATTTATATATCACCGTCATACTCCGCAGCGCTGTACAATGTGTGTTATTATTATTTATATATATCACCGTCATACTCCGCAGCGCTGTACAATGTGTGTTATTATTATTTATATATCGCCGTCATACTCCGCAGCGCTGTACAATGTGTTATTATTATTTATATATCGCCATCATACTCCGCAGCGCTGTACAATGTGTGTTATTATTATTATTTATATATCGCCGACATACTCCGCAACGCTGTACAATGTGTTATTATTATTTATATATCGCCGTCATACTCCGCAGCGCTGTACAATGTGTGTTATTATTATTTATATATCGCCGTCATACTCCGCAGCGCTGTACAATGTGTTATTATTATTTATATATCGCCGTCATACTCCGCAGCGCTGTACAATGTGTGTTATTATTATTTATATATCGCCGTCATACACCGCAGCGCTGTACAATGTGTTATTATTATTATTTATATATCGCCGTCATACTCCGCAGCGCTGTACAATGTGTTATTATTATTTATATATCGCTGTCATACTCCGCAGCGCTGTACAATGTGTGTTATTATTATTTATATATCGCCGTCATACTCCGCAGCGCTGTACAATGTGTGTTATTATTATTTATATATCGCCGTCATACTCCGCAGCGCTGTACAATGTGTGTTATTATTATTATTTATATATCGCCGTCATACTCCGCAGCGCTGTACAATGTGTTATTATTATTTATATATCGCCGTCATACTCCGCAGCGCTGTACAATGTGTGTTATTATTATTATTTATATATCGCCGTCATACTCCGCAGCGCTGTACAATGTGTGTTATTATTATTTATATATCACCGTCATACTCCGCAGCGCTGTACAATGTGTGTTATTATTATTTATATATCGCCGTCATACTCCGCAGCGCTGTACAATGTGTGTTATTATTATTATTTATATATCGCCGTCATACTCCGCAGCGCTGTACAATGTGTGTTATTATTATTATTTATATATCGCCGTCATACTCCGCAGCGCTGTACAATGTGTTATTATTATTATTATTTATATATCGCCGTCATACTCCGCAGCGCTGTACAATGTGTTATTATTATTATTTATATATCGCCGTCATACTCCGCAGCGCTGTACAATGTGTGTTATTATTTATATATCGCCGTCATACTCCGCAGCGCTGTACAATGTGTTATTATTATTATTTATATATCGCCGTCATACTCCGCAGCGCTGTACAATGTGTGTTATTATTATTTATATATCGCCGTCATACTCCGCAGCGCTGTACAATGTGTTATTATTATTTATATATCGCCGTCATACTCCGCAGCGCTGTACAATGTGTTATTATTATTATTTATATATCGCCGTCATACTCCGCAGCGCTGTACAATGTGTGTTATTATTATTTATATATCGCCGTCATATTCCGCAGCGCTGTACAATGTGTTATTATTATTTATATATCGCCGTCATACTCCGCAGCGCTGTACAATGTGTGTTATTATTATTATTTATATATCGCCGTCATACTCCGCAGTGCTGTACAATGTGTTATTATTATTATTTATATATCGCCGTCATACTCCGCAGCGCTGTACAATGTGTGTTATTATTATTATTTATATATCGCCGTCATACTCCGCAGCGCTGTACAATGTGTGTTATTATTATTTATATATCACCGTCATACTCCGCAGCGCTGTACAATGTGTGTTATTATTATTTATATATCGCCGTCATACTCCGCAGCGCTGTACAATGTGTGTTATTATTATTTATATATCGCCGTCATACTCCGCAGCGCTGTACAATGTGTTATTATTATTTATATATCGCCGTCATACTCCGCAGCGCTGTACAATGTGTTATTATTATTATTTATATATCGCCGTCATACTCCGCAGCGCTGTACAATGTGTTATTATTATTATTTATATATCGCCGTCATACTCCGCAGCGCTGTACAATGTGTTATTATTATTATTATTTATATATCGCCGTCATACTCCGTAGCGCTGTACAATGTGTGTTATTATTTATATATCGCCGTCATACTCCGCAGCGCTGTACAATGTGTGTTATTATTATTATTTATATATCGCCGTCATACTCCGCAACGCTGTACAATGTGTTATTATTATTTATATATCGCCGTCATACTCCGCAGCGCTGTACAATGTGTTATTATTATTATTTATATATCGCCGTCATACTCCGCAGCGCTGTACAATGTGTGTTATTATTATTTATATATCACCGTCATACTCCGCAGCGCTGTACAATGTGTGTTATTATTATTTATATATCGCCGTCATACTCCGCAGCGCTGTACAATGTGTGTTATTATTATTATTTATATATCGCCGTCATACTCCGCAGCGCTGTACAATACGTGTTATTATTATTATTTATATATCGCCGTCATACTCCGCAGCGCTGTACAATGTGTTATTATTATTTATATATCGCCGTCATACTCCGCAGCGCTGTACAATGTGTTATTATTATTATTTATATATCGCCGTCATACTCCGCAGCGCTGTACAATGTGTGTTATTATTATTATTTATATATCGCCGTCATACTCCGCAGCGCTGTACAATGTGTTATTATTATTATTATTTATATATCGCCGTCATACTCCGCAGCGCTGTACAATACGTGTTATTATTATTATTTATATATCGCCGTCATACTCCGCAGCGCTGTACAACGTGTGTTATTATTATTATTTATATATCGCCGTCATACTCCGCAGCGCTGTACAATGTGTGTTATTATTATTTATATATCGCCGTCATACTCCGCAGCGCTGTACAATGTGTGTTATTATTATTTATATATCGCCGTCATACTCCGCAGCGCTGTACAATGTGTGTTATTATTATTATTTATATATCGCCGTCATACTCCGCAGCGCTGTACAATGTGTTATTATTATTTATATATCGCCGTCATACTCCGCAGCGCTGTACAATGTGTTATTATTATTTATATATCGCAGTCATACTCCGCAGCGCTGTACAATGTGTGTTATTATTATTTATATATCGCCGTCATACTCCGCAGCGCTGTACAGTGTGTTATTATTATTATTTATATATCGCCGTCATACTCCGCAGCGCTGTACAATGTGTGTTATTATTATTATTTATATATCGCCGTCATACTCCGCAGCGCTGTACAATGTGTGTTATTATTATTTATATATCGCCGTCATACTCCGCAGCGCTGTACAATGTGTGTTATTATTATTATTTATATATCGCCGTCATACTCCGCAGCGCTGTACAATGTGTGTTATTATTATTATTTATATATCGCCGTCATACTCCGCAGTGCTGTACAATGTGTTATTATTATTATTTATATATCGCTGTCATACTCCGCAGCGCTGTACAATGTGTTATTATTATTTATATATCGCCGTCATACTCCGCAGCGCTGTACAATGTGTGTTATTATTATTTATATATCGCCGTCATACTCCGCAGCGCTGTACAATGTGTTATTATTATTTATATATCACCGTCATACTCCGCAGCGCTGTACAATGTGTGTTATTATTATTTATATATCGCCGTCATACTCCGCAGCGCTGTACAGTGTGTGATATTATTATTTATATATCGCCGTCATACTCCGCAGTGCTGTACAATGTGTTATTATTATTATTTATATATCACTGTCATACTCCACAGCGCTGTACAATGTGTGTTATTATTTATATATCGCCGTCATACTCCGCAGCGCTGTACAATGTGTGTTATTATTATTTATATATCGCCGTCATACTCCGCGGCGCTGTACAATGTGTTATTATTATTTATATATCGCCGTCATACTCCGCAGCGCTGTACAATGTGTTATTATTATTTATATATCGCCGTCATACTCCGCAGCGCTGTACAATGTGTTATTATTATTTATATATCGCCATCATACTCCGCAGCGCTGTACAATGTGTTATTATTATTTATATATCGCCGTCATACTCCGCAGCGCTGTACAATGTGTGTTATTATTATTTATATACCGCCGTCATACTCCGCAGCGCTGTACAATGTGTTATTATTATTTATGTATCACCGTCATACTCCGCAGTGCTATACAATGTGTTATTATTATTATTTATATATCGCCGTCATACTCCGCAGCGCTGTACAATGTGTGTTATTATTATTATTTATATATATCGCCGTCATACTCCGCAGCGCTGTACAATGTGTGTTATTATTATTTATATATCGCCGTCATACTCCGCAACGCTGTACAATGTGTTATTATTATTTATATATCGCCGTCATACTCCGCAGCGCTGTACAATGTGTGTTATTATTATTTATATATCGCCGTCATACTCCGCAGCGCTGTACAATGTGTTATTATTATTTATATATCGCTGTCATACTCCGCAGCGCTGTACAATGTGTGTTATTATTATTATTTATATATCGCCGTCATACTCCGCAGCGCTGTACAATGTGTGTTATTATTATTTATATATCGCCGTCATACTCCGCAGCGCTGTACAATGTGCGTTATTATTATTTATATATCACCGTCATACTCCGCAGCGCTGTACAATGTGTGTTATTATTATTATTTATATATCGCCGTCATACTCCGCAGCGCTGTACAATGTGTGTTATTATTATTTATATATCGCCGTCATACTCCGCAGCGCTGTACAATGTGTGTTATTATTTATATATCGCCGTCATACTCCACAGCGCTGTACAATGTGTGTTATTATTATTTATATATCGCCGTCATACTCCGCAGCGCTGTACAATGTGTGTTATTATTTATATATCGCCGTCATACTCCGCAGCGCTGTACAATGTGTGTTATTATTATTATTTATATATTGCCGTCATACTCCGCAGCGCTGTACAATGTGTGTTATTATTATTTATATATCGCCCTCATACTCCGCAGTGCTGTACAATGTGTGTTATTATTATTTATATATCGCCGTCATACTCCGCAGCGCTGTACAATGTGTTATTATTATTTATATATCGCCGTCATACTCCGCAGCGCTGTACAATGTGTGTTATTATTATTTATATATCGCCGTCATACTCCGCAGCGCTGTACAATGTGTGTTATTATTATTTATATATCGCCATCATACTCCGCAGCGCTGTACAATGTGTGTTATTATTATTATTTATATATCGCCGTTATACTCCGCAGCGCTGTACAATGTGTTATTATTATTATTTATATATCGCCGTCATACTCCGCAGCGCTGTACAATGTGTTATTATTATTATTTATATATCGCCGTCATACTCCGCAGCGCTGTACAATGTGTTATTATTATTTATATATTGCCGTCATACTCCGCAGCGCTGTACAATGTGTGTTATTATTATTTATATATCGCCGTCATACTCCGCAGCGCTGTACAATGTGTGTTATTATTATTTATATATCGCCGTCATACTCCGCAGCGCTGTACAATGTGTGTTATTATTATTTATATATTGCCGTCATACTCCGCAGCGCTGTACAATGTGTGTTATTATTATTTATATATCGCCCTCATACTCCGCAGTGCTATACAATGTGTTATTATTATTATTTATATATCGCCGTCATACTCCGCAGCGCTGTACAATGTGTTATTATTATTATTTATATATCGCCGGCTATTAGAGGGTTAATATTGAGGTAGTCCTGGGGTCAGGGAGGTCAGCACATTACCCCCTCCCCCCCACCAGCTTTGATTAACCCTTCCCTGCAATGACAAAAGTAGCAAAATGGGATTATTCTATATCACAGAAAGAGATAAAACACCATCGATTAACCCCTGCACAGCCATAAATTAACCCCTGCACAGCCATAAACTAACCGCTGCACAACCATTAGAAAGGTTATAAACACCAAACAGTATGAAGCGGCTCAGCGCCGGAGCCGCCATCACCTGATCGCCTAATCCTCCTAATACCATGAAAATAATCCGTCACACGGGGGCCACATCCCACCCCCTGAGCGCAGGAATGCCTCAACTGTGCGCCTGTCACCCTGCAGTGGGAGGGGCCGACTACGTATCCCATAACTCCTTTCTGTCTGTCACCCTAAAGTGGGAGGGGCCGACTCTGTGTCCCATAGCCAGTGGGCTGGCAAAAAACACACTTACACACACACACTCATGCTAACACACACACTCTAACAGACACACACTCTAACAGACACACACACACTCATGCTAACACACACACACTCTAACAGACACACACACACACTAACACACACACTCATGCTAACACACACTCCCTCCAACACACACATTCACACTCATGCTACACACACCCTCTAACACACTCACACACACCCTCTAACACACTCACACACACACACTCACTCATGCACACTGACTCACTCCCTCTCTCCCTGATCGTTTTTATCTTTCCCTCCTCGCCGCGTTACCCTCCCGCATCGTTCTTAGCAGCTGCTCCACGTTACGCGACCCTGCTGTGTTCTTTTTAAAGAATTTTAGAGCGGCTCGGGGGCAATTGCCAGCCAGTCCCTTCCAATAGCCCCCCAGTCCCTTCCAATAGCCCCCTTCTATCTGTCACCCTGCTGTGGGAGGGGCATGTAACAAGAAAATGCCATAAAAGTCATTTGTTACCCCCCAAGGGGCAGTCAGGACCCCCTGAGCTACAGGGCCATGCACCACGCAGCTGCAGCGGGTCAGGCTGAGGACACACGGACTGGGGTCCTTGCCAAAAACGGACCCCCCCACACACCCCACCGCACTCCTTCACTGCCAGAGTCTACACTGGGGTGTTTACACTGAAATCTACCCCTTCCCTGTCAGAGTCTGAGAGGTGGCTAAATCCCCCGAACTGCCACGTGTCCCTGTTTAGTCCAGTCAGTCCCTCTACACAAATGCATGATGCCTCTTTCCTCCCCCTGATGCCCCGCTCTCCTCCCCCTGATGCCCCTCTTTTCTAGGAGGTCAGAATGTGTGCTGGGTATGAGAGGATCGCAGGGTTCTACAGCCCTAAAAGCCCCGATAATGTGCATAGAACGGCTTTATATATTAAACTGGGTAAATAATATACAATACTCTTCCACACTTCCTAAAACCACCCCCAAACACAAAAGTGCCCCTCTGTAGGGCCGGGTATTTTCAGGACTACAACGGTCAGAAAGTCATACGGACCGGAAAATATTCCCACGGCTCTGCAGCCAATAGAAAGCCAGGCAGTTGCCTATAGAAAGGAACATATGGGGCCGGGTAACACATATATGCATATGGGACCGCATGGTCGGGGGCCATCAGCAGCCCTCCCCGGGGTGACGTACCTGCAGGAAGCAGCTCCCCCGGGCCGTGCCTTCACTCAGCGTGGCGTTATAGACAGGACTGGCGAAGACGGGCTCATTGTCATTAACATCCAGCAAGTGGATTCTAACCACGGCGGTGGAGGTCAGCGGAGGCGTCCCGCGGTCCGAGGCCACCACCGTCATCTCAGGCTGGGCGTTCCTTTCATAATCCAAAGGGGCCGCTGTGGTGATGACACCGGTGTCAGGGTGGACGTGGAACCAGGGAGTGGGCAGCAGGCTGTATCTTACTTCCCCGTTCACTCCCTGATCTTTATCCCGGGCCGTGACTTGCAGGAGGAAGCTCCCAGGGTGTAGACCTTCGGGGACCGTGTGGCTGTATTCCTGGCGGTCAAACACCGGGGGGTTATCATTGACGTCAGTAACTTCCAACACAAAGGAAGACTCTGCACGGAGCGGTGGCGTACCCGAGTCTGTGGCCAGGACTCTCAAGCGGTAGGCGTCCTTCTCTTCGCGATCGAGCAGCTTGTCCACGCAGATGAGGTAGATGATGCTATCTTTGGTGGTCAAAGCAAACTTTCCATCTCCTCCCTCCAGCGTCACATCCACATCTGGATGCTCCCCGTAGTCCGGGTCAGACACCGAGATACGGGCCACATACTGCCCCGGCGTGGCCCCCTCAGATACCCGCGGAGCCCCATCCTCACTCAAGAAGATGATGGTCATGCTGGGCTGGTTGTCATTGGAATCCCGCACCTGGATAGATACAAATGCGGTTCCCACCTCTGGTTGTCCTGCTCCATCTCGAGCCTGGACAACCAGTTCATGAGCCTTCCGGGTTTCATAATCCAGGGGCTTGGTGAGCTGGATAAGTCCAGATCGCGGGTGGATGGTGAAGAAACCCTCGGGGTCACTCTGTCTGCGGTTTATCTCATAAGTGACCTCCCCATTTTGACCCTCGTCTGCATCGGTGGCATAGACCTGGAGGACACTAGATCCTGGGGGTAGGCTCTCAGAAATAAGTGCCTGGTAGCGACTCTGGTTGAACACCGGAGCGTGGTCATTTATGTCCAGAACCGACACATCCAGCCTCATCTGGGAGCTGCGGCTTGGAGATCCTCCGTCATACGCCTCCAGGGTCAGCGAATACGATGAGCGGTTCTCTCGGTCCAGGTCAGAGTTCACCACTAGTTCCAGAGAGAGGATCCCACTGGACGATCTGCGTGTTTCCAGCCGGAACACCTGCATCGGATCCCCACCACGGATCAGGTACCCCTGCGTGCTGAGAACCCCGCTGTCAGAGTCCACGGCTGGTTCTAGCGGGTAACGAGAGCCCAACGCCGCGTGCTCGGGGATCGCAAGCTCGTTGTGCTCTTTAGCAAAGATGGGCGAATGGTCATTGATGTCATCTACGTGGATGTCCACTTCCACGGTGAGCCCCTCTGGGGTGACGGCAATGAAGCTGTAAAGGCTGCGCTGCTCGCGGTCCAGGACCCGCGCGCTCTTAATGATTCCCGTGTGCTCATCTATGTCGAGATCGCTGCCGACACCGCTCCCCTCCTGGGCAGAGATGAAGAACATGTGTCCGCTGGATCCCGGGGGTAGTCCGGCGCTGATGTCACCGATGATGGTCCCGGCAGGCTGTTCCTCATCGATGTGTAACTCCAGGGTGCCCAGGGACGAGGAAGGCGGCAAGGATATCAGAAGAAGGAGCAGGTACAGGCCGGTGGGCGGCATTGCTGCGAGATGTTCTGCGTGATTGAAGAGGACACCATCCTGCAGAGAAGAAACAACGTTATACATCTTATCAGTCACACAACGTAACCCTATAGCTGCTCATTGTCACCTCCACGAGATTACCCCAGCCTCACCTCCACGAGATTACCCCAGCCTCACCTCCACGAAATTACCCCAGCCTCACCTCCACGAGATTACCCCAGCCTCACCTCCACGAGATTACCCCAGCCTCACCTCCACGAGATTACCCCAGCCTCACCTCCACGAGATTACCCCAGCCTCACCTCCACGGGATTACCCCAGCCTCACCTCCACGGGATTACCCCAGCCTCACCTCCACGAAATTACACCAGCCTCACCTCCACGAAATTACACCAGCCTCACCTCCACGAGATTACCCCAGCCTCACCTCCACGAGATTACCCCAGCCTCACCTCCACGAGATTACCCCAGCCTCACCTCCACGGGTTTACCCCAGCCTCACCTCCACGGGATTACCCCAGCCTCACCTCCACGAAATTACACCAGCCTCACCTCCACGAAATTACACCAGCCTCACCTCCACGAGATTACCCCAGCCTCACCTCCACGAGATTACCCCAGCCTCACCTCCACGAAATTACCCCAGCCTCACCTCCACGAGGTTACCCCAGCCTCACCTCCACGAGATTACCCCAGCCTCACCTCCACGAGGTTACCCCAGCCTCACCTCCACGAGATTACCACAGCCTCACCTCCACGAGATTACCCCAGCCTCACCTCCACGAGGTTACCCCAGCCTCACCTCAACGAGGTTACCCCAGCCTCACCTCCACAAGATTACCCCAGCCTCACCTCAACGAGGTTACCCCAGCCTCACCTCAACGAGGTTACCCCAGACTCACCTCAACGAGGTTACCCCAGCCTCACCTCCACGAGGTTACCCCAGCCTCACCTCCACGAGGTTACCCCAGCCTCACCTCAACGAGGTTACCCCAGCCTCACCTCCACGAGATTACCACAGCCTCACCTCCACGAGATTACCACAGCCTCACCTCCACGAGGTTACCCCAGCCTCACCTCAACGAGGTTACCCCAGCCTCACCTCAACGAGATTACCCCAGCCTCACCTCCACGAGATTACCCCAGCCTCACCTCCACGAGATTACCACAGCCTCACCTCAACGACGTTACCCCAGCCTCACCTCAACGAGATTACCCCAGCCTCACCTCCACGAGATTACCCCAGCCTCACCTCAACGAGATTACCCCAGCCTCACCTCAACGAGATTACCCCAGCCTCACCTCAACGAGATTACCCCAGCCTCACCTCAACGAGGTTACCCCAGACTCACCTCAACGAGGTTACCCTAGCCTCACCTCAACGACGTTACCCCAGCCTCACCTCCACGAGATTACCCCAGCCTCACCTCCACGAGGTTACCCCAGCCTCACCTCAACGAGGTTACCCCAGCCTCACCTCAACGAGATTACCCCAGCCTCACCTCAACGAGGTTACCCCAGCCTCACCTCCACGAGATTACCACAGCCTCACCTCCACGAGATTACCACAGCCTCACCTCAACGACGTTACCCCAGCCTCACCTCCACGAGATTTCCCCAGCCTCACCTCCACAAGATTACCCCAGCCTCACCTCAACGAGATTACCCCAGCCTCACCTCAACGAGGTTACCCTAGCCTCACCTCAACGACGTTACCCCAGCCTCACCTCCACGAGATTACCACAGCCTCACCTCCACGAGATTACCACAGCCTCACCTCAACGACGTTACCCCAGCCTCACCTCCACGAGATTTCCCCAGCCTCACCTCCACAAGATTACCCCAGCCTCACCTCAACGAGATTACCCCAGCCTCACCTCAACGAGGTTACCCTAGCCTCACCTCAACGACGTTACCCCAGCCTCACCTCCACGAGATTACCCCAGCCTCACCTCCACGAGGTTACCCCAGCCTCACCTCAACGAGGTTACCCCAGACTCACCTCAACGACGTTACCCCAGCCTCACCTCAACGAGGTTACCCCAGACTCACCTCAACGACGTTACCCCAGCCTCACCTCAACGAGGTTACCCCAGCCTCACCTCAACGAGATTACCCCAGCCTCACCTCAACGAGGTTACCCCAGCCTCACCTCAACGAGATTACCGCAGCCTCACCTCAACGAGGTTACCCCAGCCTCACCTCAACGAGATTACCCCAGCCTCACCTCCACGAGATTACCACAGCCTCACCTCAACGACGTTACCCCAGCCTCACCTCAACGAGATTACCCCAGCCTCACCTCCACGAGATTACCCCAGCCTCACCTCCACGAGATTACCCCAGCCTCACCTCAACGAGATTACCCCAGCCTCACCTCAACGAGGTTACCCCAGACTCACCTCAACGAGATTACCGCAGCCTCACCTCAACGAGGTTACCCCAGCCTCACCTCAACGAGGTTACCCCAGCCTCACCTCAACGAGATTACCCCAGCCTCACCTCCACGAGATTACCACAGCCTCACCTCAACGACGTTACCCCAGCCTCACCTCAACGAGATTACCCCAGCCTCACCTCCACGAGATTACCCCAGCCTCACCTCAACGAGATTACCCCAGCCTCACCTCAACGAGATTACCCCAGCCTCACCTCAACGAGGTTACCCCAGACTCACCTCAACGAGGTTACCCTAGCCTCACCTCAACGACGTTACCCCAGCCTCACCTCCACGAGATTACCCCAGCCTCACCTCCACGAGGTTACCCCAGCCTCACCTCAACGAGGTTACCCCAGCCTCACCTCAACGAGATTACCCCAGCCTCACCTCAACGAGGTTACCCCAGCCTCACCTCCACGAGATTACCACAGCCTCACCTCCACGAGATTACCACAGCCTCACCTCAACGACGTTACCCCAGCCTCACCTCCACGAGATTTCCCCAGCCTCACCTCCACGAGATTACCCCAGCCTCACCTCAACGAGATTACCCCAGCCTCACCTCAACGAGGTTACCCTAGCCTCACCTCAACGACGTTACCCCAGCCTCACCTCCACGAGATTACCACAGCCTCACCTCCACGAGATTACCACAGCCTCACCTCAACGACGTTACCCCAGCCTCACCTCCACGAGATTTCCCCAGCCTCACCTCCACAAGATTACCCCAGCCTCACCTCAACGAGATTACCCCAGCCTCACCTCAACGAGGTTACCCTAGCCTCACCTCAACGACGTTACCCCAGCCTCACCTCCACGAGATTACCCCAGCCTCACCTCCACGAGGTTACCCCAGCCTCACCTCAACGAGGTTACCCCAGACTCACCTCAACGACGTTACCCCAGCCTCACCTCAACGAGGTTACCCCAGACTCACCTCAACGACGTTACCCCAGCCTCACCTCAACGAGATTACCCCAGCCTCACCTCAACGAGGTTACCCTAGCCTCACCTCAACGACGTTACCCCAGCCTCACCTCCACGAGATTACCACAGCCTCACCTCCACGAGATTACCACAGCCTCACCTCAACGACGTTACCCCAGCCTCACCTCCACGAGATTTCCCCAGCCTCACCTCCACAAGATTACCCCAGCCTCACCTCAACGAGATTACCCCAGCCTCACCTCAACGAGGTTACCCTAGCCTCACCTCAACGACGTTACCCCAGCCTCACCTCCACGAGATTACCCCAGCCTCACCTCCACGAGGTTACCCCAGCCTCACCTCAACGAGGTTACCCCAGACTCACCTCAACGACGTTACCCCAGCCTCACCTCAACGAGGTTACCCCAGACTCACCTCAACGACGTTACCCCAGCCTCACCTCAACGAGGTTACCCCAGCCTCACCTCAACGAGATTACCCCAGCCTCACCTCAACGAGGTTACCCCAGCCTCACCTCAACGAGGTTACCCCAGCCTCACCTCAACGAGATTACCGCAGCCTCACCTCAACGAGGTTACCCCAGCCTCACCTCAACGAGGTTACCCCAGCCTCACCTCAACGAGATTACCCCAGCCTCACTTCAACGAGATTACCCCAGCCTCACTTCAACGAGGTTACCCCAGCCTCACCTCAATGAGTATGGAGTGTGAGCCGGTAGAGATGTCACCACGAATGGTTTACATTAAGCATTCCACGGATACCGCCCCACACGGGATAGCCCTCACTTTAACCCTGTAGTGTTCCGGTGCCCGTCGTGTTAACCCCGTGGCTCCTGTGCATATCAGCTGAGTGATTAACGTTAAGCAGACCAGCCCTTTCTGCATGCCGTTTGTGTTCATTATTGGCTAATCCGCTCCTTCTTGTGCCGGGTTTGTTGTCGCGTCCCGCAGGGCCGGATTATCACAAGAATGTGCCTCCCTGCGAGCAGAGAATTGGCCCCACGTGGGCTGCACGCAGAGCCTTTCCACGCAGAGCGTCTCCACGCTGAGCCTTTCCACGCAGAGCCTTTCCACGCAGAGCGTCTCCACGCTGAGCCTTTCCACGCTGAGCCTTTCCACGCAGAGCGTCTCCACGTTGAGCCTTTCCACGCCGAGCGTCTCCACGCTGAGCCTTTCCACGCCGAGCGTCTCCACGCTGAGCCTTTCAACGCAGAGCGTCTCCACGCTGAGCCTTTCCAAGCAGAGCGTCTCCACGCAGAGCCTTTCCAAGCAGAGCGTCTCCACGTTGAGCCTTTCCACGCAGAGCGTTTCCACAGAGAACCTCTCCACGCAGAGCGTCTCCACGTTGAGCCTTTCCACGCAGAGCGTCTCCACGCTGAGCCTTTCCACGCAGAGCGTCTCCACGCTGAGCCTTTCCAAGCAGAGCGTCTCCACGCTGAGCCTTTCCACGCAGAGCGTCTCCACGCTGAGCCTTTCCACGCAGAGCGTCTCCACGTTGAGCCTTTCCACGCAGGGCGTCTCCACGCTGAGCCTTTCCACGCAGAGCGTCTCCACGCTGAGCCTTTCCACGCAGAGCGTCTCCACGTTGAGCCTTTCCACGCAGGGCGTCTCCACGCTGAGCCTTTCCACGCAGAGCGTCTCCACGCTGAGCCTTTCCACGCAGAGCGTCTCCACGCTGAGCCTTTCCAAGCAGAGCGTCTCCACGCAGAGCGTTTCCACAGAGAACCTCTCCACGCACAGCGTCTCCACGCACTCACTAAATCCCGAGAGCCAGGAATAGCCGGCGACCCGGCAGCAGCTGCTTGGCGTTTGCGGCAGGAATTTGGGTTGGAATATTATACACTTCCAAAACTGGCAGAAAATGAAAACAATAAATAGTGATGTGGGCTGCGGGCAGAGCGCTCAGAGCCGGGCGAGCGGGGAATTCACTGTCCGTGGCGCGCATGCACACTTTGCACCAAAAATGCTTGTTATACAGAAGCATTACCCCAGTGGGGCAGGTCCGGGGGTAAAGCTGTCACTGGTAACAATACAATTACCCTTCATACTCCAACCATATTTCAGGCAACAGAAACACAGAACCCGCCAGCAGATCGGCCCCCGGTGGCCCCCGTCTATCCTGCGGTAACGACTCGAACCTTAATCAGCCATCGGTCTCGTCTTAGATTCAGGAGCTGTATGTCTATCCCATGCATGTTTAATACCCTCACTGTATTACCCTCTACCACTTCTGCTGGGAGGCTGTTCCATTTATCTACCACCCTCTCAGTACAGAACCTAGATGAACGTTTTACCATATAGAACATGCTGCAATCTATAGGTATTCTTTATATGTGCTCTTTTTGGGTACTCTTTAGTTATAGATATTCTTTATACGAGGGATCTTCAAAAAGGTTCTGCACTTTTTTAATTAAAAATATATATAATGGGCAGACACTTTTCAAACGTCCCTCGTAGATACTCTATACAGGTACTCCTTAGCTAAAGTACTCTTTAGTTATAGATATACCTGGCTATAGGTGCTCTTTGGCTATAGGTACTCTGGCTATAGGTACTCTTTGGCTATAGGTACTCTGGCTATTAGGTACTCTTTGACTATAGGTACTCTGGCTATTAGGTACTCTTTGGCTATAAGGTACTCTTTGGCTATAAGGTACTCCTTGGCTATAGGTGCTCTTTGGCTATAGGTGCTCTTTGGCTATAGGTACCCTTTGGCTATAGGTGCTCTTTGGCTATAGGTGCTGTGGCTATAGGTGCTCTTTGGCTATAGGTACCCTTTGGCTATAGGTGCTCTTTGGCTATAGGTACCCTTTGGCTATAGGTGCTCTTTGGCTATAGGTACCCTTTGGCTATAGGTGCTCTTTGGCTATAGGTACTCTGGCTATTAGGTAATCAGGCTATAGGTGCTCTTTGGCTATAGGTACTCTGGCTATTAGGTAATCAGGCTATAGGTACTCTTTGGCTATAGGTGCTCTTTGGCTATAGGTGCTGTGGCTATAGGTGCTCTTTGGCTATAGGTACTCTTGCATTTTCTCGGCTCCTGAATGTATTTTCTCCTCAAACTGCGAGGAATTCAAACCGGACAAAACTGTTTCACACGGCAAACAATCCCGCGAGAAACAAAGCGGCCATTGAGGGGATCCGCGGCCCGGGGTGAAATAATAAATTATAATAATAAGTTATTAGAAGCCGCGCTCCACGCGGGAACTTTGTACCCCAATGCGGATATCGTCCCCAATAACTAAACGGCGCGTCTGACGCGATGATCCTTACAACGGGAAAAAGACAATACAAGTGATATTAAAAGTCTCCACTCAATGAGATGTCTCCTTCTCCACATCTCCACTCAATAAGATGTCTCTTTCTCCGCGTCTCCACTCAATAAGAGATCTCCTTCTCCACTCAATAAGATGTCTCTTTCTCCGCATCTCCACTCAATAAGATGTCTCTTTCTCCGCGTCTCCACTCAATGAGAGGTCTCCTTCTCCACGTCTCCACTCAATAAGATGTCTTCTTCTCCATGTCTCCACTCAATGAGAGGTCTCCTTCTCCACTCAATAAGATGTCTCCTTCTCCATGTCTACACGCAATAAGATGTCTCTTTCTCCACTCAATAAGAGGTCTCTTTCTCCACGTCTCCACTCAATAAGAGGTCTCTTTCTCCACGTCTCCACTCAATAAGATGTCTCCTTCTCCATGTCTCCACTCATTAAGATGTCTCTTTCTCCACTCAATAAGGTCTCTTTCTCCGCGTCTCTACTCAGAGGTCTCTTTCTCTGCATCTCCACTCAATAAGACGTCTCCTTCTCCATGTCTCCACTCAATAAGATGTCTCTTTCTCAGGGCTGGACCGACAATGGAGCCGAGTGGGGCAACCGTTCCAGGCGGCACTTTTGAAGGGGCGACACTTCGCCGCCCCAAGCCCTTTTTTTAAATTTTTTTAAAGCGAAAGAGAGAGAAAGGGGCGCCAAGTGGTCAGTACCCGCTCGGCGCCCCTCTCTCTCTCCTCTGCGGCGAGTCTCCCAGTTCGGTCTCGGTGCTGGAAGATTTCCAGCGCTCAGCATTACAAGCCGGCACCGAGACCGAACAGGGAGTCTCGCGCAGGACTGCTGAAAGGTAAGTACAAGGTGGGGGGGGGGCATTTTTGAAATTCGCCCCATTTTGCCTTGGGCTGGCCCTGCTCTTTCTCCACATCTCCACTCATTAAGATGTCTCTTTCTCTGCGTCTCCACTCAATAAGATGTCTCTTTCTCCACGTCTCCACTCCATTTAGCAATTTAACACAAGTGACCGTCAAGGTAAAAGTCAGGGTCCCAGTAACTCCTGTCGCTCCCAATATGTCTCTGTCATTCCCAGTAAGTCTCTGTCACTCCCAGTATGTCTCTGTCGCTCCCAGTAAGTCTCTGTCGCTCCCAGTATGCCTCTGTCGCTCCCAGTATGCCTCTGTCGCTCCCAGTATGTCTCTGTCGCTCCCAGTATGTCTCTGTCGCTCCCAGTATGTCTCTGTCATTCCCAGTAAGTCTCTGTCACTCCCAGTATGTCTCTGTCGCTCCCTGTATGTCTCTGTCACTCCCAGTAAGTCTCTGTCGCTCCCAGTATGCCTCTGTCGCTCCCAGTATGCCTCTGTCATTCCCAGTATGTCTCTGTCGCTCCCAGTATGTCTCTGTCGCTCCCAGTATGTCTCTGTCATTCCCAGTAAGTCTCTGTCACTCCCAGTATGTCTCTGTCGCTCCCTGTATGTCTCTGTCACTCCCAGTATGTCTCTGTCGCTCCCAGTATGTCTCTGTCGCTCCCAGTATGTCTCTGTCGCTCCCAGTATGTCTCTGTCATTCCCAGTAAGTCTCTGTCGCTCCCAGTATGCCTCTGTCGCTCCCAGTATGCCTCTGTCGCTCCCAGTATGCCTCTGTCGCTCCCAGTATGCCTCTGTCATTCCCAGTAAGTCTCTGTCACTCCCAGTATGTCTCTGTCGCTCCCAGTATGTCTCTCTCGGTCACAGTATGTCTGTCGCTCCCAGTATGTCTCTGTCGCTCCCAGTATGTCTCTGTCATCCCCAGTAAGTCCTGTCCCTCTCACGCTGCCCACTGACACCCACTTGATGCAGTCAGACTCAGTGAGGACGCGGCTGCCTCAGGCGACGGAGGGTTAAAGGTCGTCCGGTTACAACAACATTGACACGTTGGGTGAAAACGGCGCGATTTTACCGGATACAAAATAACTCTGCGGGGGGAGGCCGAGGGGAGAGACATTCTCTCTTATAATGCGGGAGGCCGAGGGAGAGACATTCTCTTTTATAATGCGGGAGGCCGAGGGGAGAGACATTCTCTTTTATAATGCGGGAGGCCGAGGGAAGGCGAGGAGAGGCTGAGGAGAGGCGAGTGGAAGCAGAGGGGAGGCAAAAAGCTGCCGAGGGGAGAGACATTCTCTCTTATAATGTGGCAGATAGTTCCCGGTAAGTGGGTCTGCTGGGGTCTGTCTGCCACCTAACCCGGGACTAGCAGCAGATTTAGTGAATTGCCCTCAGCCAAGGTGGGTATCGTGGGGGGGCGGCCGGGGTGACGCGAGGACCCCTCAGGTCCCACTGACCCCTCTCCATGATCCAGTCTCTCTCTCCTCTCCATGACCCAGTCTCTCTCCTCTCCATGACCCAGTCTCTCTCCTCTCCATCACCCAGTCTCTCCCCTCTCACTGACCCAGTCTCTCCCCTCTCACTGACCCAGTCTCCCTCCAGCCCAGGTTTAGGGGGCAGTTTGTGGGTATGAATGGGTTAATGGGTTTGGGGATGTATAGTGTGGGGTATAAATAAAAGGGAGAGCAGATGTAGCATCCTGGGCCTGGAAGGTGTATTAGGGACGCAGCATTGGGGGCAAAACATGAGTATTAATAGAGGGAGGGGTGCAGCTATTGGGATAGGGTGAGGGTATTAATGCAGAGGGGTGCCGGGGGTAGGGTGAGGGTATTAATGCAGAGGGATGCCACGGTAGGGGCAGGGTGAGGGTATTAATGGAGAGGGGTGCTGGGGTAGGATATTGATGGAGAGGGGGTGCCGGGGTAGGGGCAGGGTGAGGGTATTAATGGAGAGGGGGTGCCGGGGTAGGGGCAGGGTGAGGGTATTAATGGAGAGGGGTGCCGGGGTAGGGGCAGGGTGAGGGTATTAATGGAGAGGGGTGCCACGGTTGGGGCAGGGTGAGGGTATTAATGGAGAGGGGTGCCGGGGTAGGGGCAGGGTGAGGGTATTAATGGAGAGGGGTGCTGGGGTAGGGTATTAATGGAGAGGGGGTGCCGGGGTAGGGGCAGGGTGAGGGTATTAATGGAGAGGGGTGCCGGGGTAGGGGCAGGGTGAGGTTATTAATGGAGAGGGGTGCTGGGGTAGGGTATTAATGGAGAGGGGTGCCAGGGTAGGGGCAGGGTATTTATGGAGAGGGGGGCAGGGTGAGGGTATTAATGGAGAGGGAGACATATGATGTAGGGGACTCAGAATTAGATTGTAAGCTCTGCGATACTAAGCTCTGTTATGGAGGTCACTGACCCAGCCCAGTGTTAGATTGTCAGCTCTGCGGTACAGCACACGGGGCCCACGTCATTTCATTACATCACTGTGGGGTATTCTCCCCACCTTCCTTTGAATATGAAATCTATAAAGCCCACCCATCGCAGCCTGGCGGCCCCGCAGTAACACATTGATTACATCACTATTAGAGTGTCAGCTCTGCAGCACAAGCTATGCATTATACTGCATCATACCGATTAATCTCACTATTAGAGTGTCAACTCTGTGTCATACTAATTAATCTCACTATTAGAGTGTCAGCTCTGTGTCATACCGATTAATAACGCTATTAGAGTGTAAACTTTGTGGGAGAGACAATGTTGCGGATTAATCTCACCGTTAGAGTGTCAGCTCTGCTGACCGATCTCCTGTGGCCGTTTCCATGACGCTCACTTATTTTTTAGCCCAGTTTCCATTTCAGTCTGAGTGGTCCCCGCGGCCAGGCTTTCTCTTCTTTGTGTATTTCGCTGTCTCGCAGGCCTCTGTATGTCACTTGGGAATGTCTCTTTTCTGCAGGGCAGTCTCCAGGTCCTGCGGGTGTATCTCAGAGCTTTGTTCTTATCCTTGGGCTGTCTCTTCTCGGTTTGCCTTTGTGCACATCTCCAGGGCGGTCCCAGTGCTCCCCCTCTCTGCAGAGGGCTGTCTCTTACGCTCACTTCTGGCTGTCTCTCTGCAGATGTGTCTGGGGCTGATCCCTTGATGTCTCCAGTGGTATCAAAGGGGCACCTCCTCTCTCCTCAATCTCTCTCTCTCCAGCTGCGTCCCTTTCTCCCTTCCTTCTCTCCCCCTCACAATTGCTGTCTCTCTCTCCCGCTCTGTCTCTCTGCAGTCTTTCTCCCTCCCGCTCTCTCTCTCTCTGTAAGCCTGTCTATCTTTCTCTCTGTCTCCCAGGCTGTCTCTCTCTCTCTCTCTCGCTCTCGCTCTCTCTCCCTTTCCCTGGCTGTCTCTCTCTCTCCCTTTCCCTGGCTGTCTCTCTGGCTGGGACAATGGATTCAGACAGCTGTGGATGTGAGAGAGAGCTCAGCCAGCCCTGGGCTCAGAGGGACTGAGAGCCTGGTTTGAAACATGACTCTCCCCCATCCTCCTCCTCCTCCAACTCCCCTACACCTCACCATCCATTACTCCCCCAGCATCCCTTCCTCCCCCTCCTCTCCCCTGCATCCCTTCCTCCCCCTCCCTCTCATCCCTCCCCATCCCTCTCCCTGCACTCCCCCCTCTCTCTCTCTGTCTCATCTGTGTAATTTATACAGTTTTGGGGGTGGGGGGGAATTCCAGGACCAGACCCAGAATACAGAATGGAAACCAGCAAGAAGAGGCTGGGGAAGGGGGAGGCTGGAGAGAGAGAAACAGGACAAGGTTTTCAGGAGGGAAATGAAGCACAGAGGAAGGAGAGAGATGGAGGCAGGAGAGAGAGAGATGGAGGCAGGAGAGAGAGAGAGAGGTGGAGGCTGGAGAGAGAGATGGAGGCAGGAGAGTGATGGAGGCAGGAGAGAGAGGTGGAGGCAGGAGACATAGTTGGAAGCAGGAGAGAGTTGGAGGCAGGAGAGAGAGATGGAGGCAGGAGAGAGAGATTGAGGCAGGGAGAGAGATGCAGGCAGGAGAGAGATGGATGTTTGAGAGAGAGATGGAGGCTGAAGAGCGATGGAGGCAGGAGAGAGAGATGCAGCTAGGAGAGAGATGGAGGCTGCAGAGAGAGAGAGAGAGAGATGGAGACAGGAGAGAGAGAGATGGAGGCAGTAGAGAGAGATATGGAGGCAGTAGAGAGAGAGATGGAGGCAGTAGAGAGATATAGAGGCAGTAGAGAGAGATGGAGGCTGCCCCCCACTGCACCAAAGTGGGGTGAGTCTGGTGTGTTTATGCCCCAGGTTATTGGGACGCATTCGCTGAGCATGCGCTGAACTCTCAATACAATAAATCAGCCATCTGTGATGTAAGCGGGGTCCGTGTGTCATACGTGTCCGCGCAGTGATATAAGCGGGGTCAGCAGTGATGTAAGCGGGGGCCGCGGTGATGTCAGCATGTGTCATACGTGTCCGTGCAGTGATGTAAGCGGGGTCAGCAGTGATGTAAGCAGGGGCCGCGGTGATGTCAGCCTGTGTCATACGTGTCTGCGCGGTTATGTAAGCGGGGTCAGCAGTGATGTAAGCGGGGGCCGCGGTGATGTAAGCGGGTGTCATACGTGTCCGCGCGGTGATGTAAGCGGGGTCAGCAGTGATGTAAGCGGGGGCCGCGGTGATGTCAGTGTGTGTCATACGTGTCCGCGCGGTGATGTAAGTGGGGTCAGCAGTGATGTAAGCGGGGGCCGCGGTGATGTCAGTGTGTGTCATACGTGTCCGCGCGGTGATGTAAGCGGGGTCAGCAGTGATGTAAGCGGGGGCCGCGGTGATGTCAGTGTGTGTCATACGTGTCCGCGCGGTGATGTAAGCGGGGGCCGCGGTGATGTCAGTGTGTGTCATACGTGTCCGCGCAGTGATGTAAGCGGGGGCCGCGGTGATGTCAGCAGGGTCTCCTGTGCGTGGCGGAGGCTGGGCGGCTCTCCATTATTCAGCTTCTTCCTCCGGATCGGCTGCCGGAATCAGACAGGAAATTCACAGAAATCGTTCTTCCTGCACTCGATAGCGTGCGGCCCCCAAAAGCCGGGCCATACGTGTCCGCGCGGTGATGTAAGCGGGGTCAGCAGTGATGTAAGCG
This sequence comes from Spea bombifrons, assembly GCF_027358695.1. NCBI lineage: Eukaryota > Metazoa > Chordata > Amphibia > Anura > Pelobatidae > Spea > Spea bombifrons. The sequence goes on along the minus strand of NC_071088.1, from coordinate 141,115,570 downwards.
GGGGCCGCGGTGATGTCAGTGTGTGTCATACGTGTCCGCGCGGTGATGTAAGTGGGGTCAGCAGTGATGTAAGCGGGGGCCGCGGTGATGTCAGTGTGTGTCATACGTGTCCGCGCGGTGATGTAAGCGGGGTCAGCAGTGATGTAAGCGGGGGCCGCGGTGATGTCAGTGTGTGTCATACGTGTCCGCGCGGTGATGTAAGCGGGGGCCGCGGTGATGTCAGTGTGTGTCATACGTGTCCGCGCAGTGATGTAAGCGGGGGCCGCGGTGATGTCAGCAGGGTCTCCTGTGCGTGGCGGAGGCTGGGCGGCTCTCCATTATTCAGCTTCTTCCTCCGGATCGGCTGCCGGAATCAGACAGGAAATTCACAGAAATCGTTCTTCCTGCACTCGATAGCGTGCGGCCCCCAAAAGCCGGGCCCTCAATGTCCGGGGCCCGAATAACCCAAATAATGATAGAAATGCACAGAGAAGGCGGAATAATCTTCCTAATAAACTAACGATGATCAGGAGAGCCTCGGCGTGCTGGGTGTGAGAGTCTCCCCAGGTCCTACAGCTCTGCCAAGTACCCTGGTTTAGTTTAGCCAGTCCCTGTTTGTGCCCCTAATCTTTGATGCCCCACATCATGTCGGTAAATCCCTATGGGCACCTCGGACCCCCCCCCGCCTCATCACCGGCACAATGTCAGGATATCTTTACCGCCTGACCAGTAATGGTTTCCATAACGACTGCTGTTAGAGCCGCCATTAGCGAGTCCCTGCAGTAGGGTCTGTGTGAGGGGCCCTTAAAGGGTTAATATTTAGGGGTCTTGGGGGCAGAGAATGTAGGATGTATAATGGGGGGCAGTTACCGGGCTCTCCTACCCCTATCATCCTCAGCTTGCCAGTATTTGCCCCTTGGAGACCGGTTTTACACGCAGCTCTTCGTATGATTTGTGACGCGATCACTTGTCAAAGCCAACACGGACGGGTCACAGATCAGCCAATGAAAGCCATGTGTGTTAGCGTGCAGCCTAACGACCAACACATGTATCGCCGTGTAAAGCGTCCCCGGGGGCCACATGCCAGCATCTGCCAGGGCGGATTCAGTGAGGGTCACACACTGCATGGCACATGGAAGGAACCCAGGATCTGGGGTGCGCAGAATATTGGGGTGCACAGAGTATTGAGCTTGTTGGGTGCGCAGAGTATCGGGGTGCATAGAGTATTGAGCTTGTTTGGGTTAGTAGAGTATTGGGGTGTGCAGGGTATCAGGGTGTGCAGAGTATTGTATGTCAGAGCAGAGGATCAAGCGCTTTGGGGTGCTCAGAGTATCGGGGTGTGTAGAATATTGTATGTCAGAGCAGAGGATCGAGCGCCTTGGGGTGTGCAGAGTATCGAGGTGCCTCGTACCACCACATTAGAGATTAGGGTTGACGCGGCTCCGGGGTGATGGGATTAGGGTTGGCGCGGCTCCGGCATGGTGGGATTAGGGTTGACGCGGCTCCGGCGTGGTGGGATTAGGGTTGACGCGGCTCCGGAGTGGTGGGATTAGGGCTGACGCGGCTCCGGTGTGGTGGGATTAGGGTTGACGCGGCTCCGGAGTGGTGGGATTAGGGTTGAAGCGGCTCCGGAGAGGTGGGATTAGCGCGGTTCCGGCGTGGTGGGATTAGGGTTGACGCGGCTCCGGCGTGTTGGGATTAGGGCTGACGCGGCTCCGGAGTGGTGGGATTAGGGCTGACGCGGCTCTGGAGTGGTGGGATTAGGGTTGAAGCGGCTCCGGATTGGTGGGATTGGCGCAGCTCCGGCGTGGTGAGATTAGGGTTGACGCGGCTCCGACGTGGGATTAGGGTTGACGCGGCTCCGGCGTGGTGGGATTAGGGTTGACGCGGCTCCGGAGTGGTGGGATTAGGGCTGACGCGGTTCCGGCCTGGTGGGATTAGGGTTGACGCGGCTCCGGCGTGGTGGGATTAGGGTTGACGCGGCTCCGGCATGGTGGGATTAGGGTTGACGCGGCTCCGGAGTGGTGGGATTAGGGTTGAAGCGGCGTGGTGGGACTAGGGTTGACGCGGCTCCGGCGTGGTGGGGTTAGCGCTGACACGGCTCCGGAGTGGTGGGATCAGCGCGGCTCCGGCGTGGTGGGATTAGGGTTGACGCGGCTCCGGCGTGGTGGGATTAGGGTTGATGCAGCTCCGGCGTGGTGGGATTAGCGCTGACGCGGCTTCGGCGTGGTGGGATTAGGGTTGACGCGGCTCCGGCGTGGTGGGATTAGGGTTGATGCGGCTCCGGCGTGGTGGGATTAGGGTTGACGCGGCTCCGGAGTGGTGGGATTAGCGCGGGGTGACCGTGGCAAGCTCCAGGACACGTGCTCAGCGTTGGCCTCTGGCAGCCTCGGGTGATTCGCTGACCTCCCGCCCGCCATTTCCTTACATCACACCCTTGGCTGGGAACCCAGACGGACGGCGTCATCTTTCCCAGAATCCTCGCTGTTTCCATTACACGGAGCGCAGCCGCCGCAGCCACATCTGAATATAATCAGCTTCCCGGAGCAGGAGGTCACCGGGGCGCGAGGCCCAGCTGTGAGGCCCCTGCGCTGGACTCCGCATCGTGTTTGTTTATCCCAATTCGGATTAACAGCCGGGACACAACAAAGCAGGGCCCGGGGGCCAGTAACAAGGTTTAAAAAAAAGTCACGTTACCACGGTAACTCGTCATGACATCACCCCATCACGTGCGTGAAGAATGATGTGGGACGGAGCGTCGGACGCAGGACGTGGAGGTCCGTGTCTTGGGCCCTCGCGCAGAGCCCCCGCGGTGCAGATAGGGGGGTGAAGATGAAAGCTCTGCAGCACCCAGAGAGTTAAATGAGAGAAATGGGGGACTTTGATAGCAACGAACAGCAGAGCGCTGACTCCACCTCCTTATGCTGACCGGAAACACAAGCTGGACCCCCCATAGCCACTATTACCCCGCATAGTCCCCTATAACCCCTTAAAGCCCATCATAGCCACTATTACCCCTCATAGTCCCCTTAAAGCCCATCATAGCCAACATTAGCCCCCTGTAGCCCCGGTAACCGTGAGATCAGCAGCATCGTTTACTCTGACTTTACACTGAGTAGTTGGTGGTTATTGATAGCATAACAGTGTATATACGGTATATATATATATACTATACATACATATTATATATATATTCATACAGTAAATGTTATTCAATAATTACAGGAAGATTCATAAAATACAGACCCCCCCCCGGTGTAAGGACGGCTGCGGGGACCTCCCATGGGGCAGTTTAGTCACTTGTCTCGGGATCCACACAGTTTTACCCCCATTGTGGGCAGATTCGATTTTCTGCCCCGTTTGTGTCTTGGGGGTGGGGCACCTGCGCTGCCGGCCGTCACATCACGCTCACACAGTCTTCGTGTGTTCACGTGACGGGACCGGATGGGGGTCACCGGTTCACAGCTGGCCGGGTAATTGCTCCCAGGTATGTTTTATGGGGTCACAGCTGCTGGTTATGGGGTCACCGCGCCTTAGCAATGCGGTCAGTTACTGGCAGACAGGGCCGAGAGGAACCTAAACGGTGATCTGACGGCAGGACTGAGCCGACACCGGCCTCACGTTACACGTCTGCCGTCAGATACTGTAAGCTCTGCGGGCAAAATGCAGTACGGTGTCCCCGACGTGTTCTAAATATGTTTATTGCCCCGTTTAATATGAAGGAACCTCAGTGCCCTCCACTTCATTCACTAATATACACGCACTTACACATGACTACTACTCTTACACGCACTTACACACAACTACACACACACGCTTACACATGACTATACATTTCCACGCACTTACACACGACTACACACACACGCACTTACACATGACTACACGCTTACATGCACTTACACACGACTACACACACTTACACGACTACGCGCTTACACACGCCTACACACCCTTACACACGACTACGCACTTACACGCGCTTACACATGACTACACACTTACACGCACTTACACATGACTACACACTTACACGCAACTACACACGCACACGACTACACGCACTTACACACGACTACACACTTACACATCCTTACACATGACTACACACACTTACACACACGCTTACGCACGACTACACACCCTTAGACGCACTTACACACGCTTATACACGACTACGCGCTTACACACGACTACACTTACACGCTTATTCACGACTACACACCCTTACACACGCTTTTACACGACTACGCACTTACACACGACTACACACCCTTACACGCGCTTATACATGACTACATACACACGCTTACACACAACTACACACTTATACACGACGACACACTTACACGTGACTACACACGCTTTTACACGACTATGCATTTACACATTTTTACACACTCATACATGTGTTACAAGCATATTTACACGCTTTCACACACACATGTTTCACGCACATTTACATGCTCTTACACACGTTACATGCACATTTACATTCTTTTACACACTTACACGTGTTACACGCATATTTACACACATTACACGTACTTTTACATGCTTTTACACACTCTTACACGCGTCACACACACATTTACACGCACTTAGACGCGTTACACGCACAGTTACACACTCTTACACGCTTTTATACGTAAGCAAACATAAAAAGCGAAAGACGGAACAGTTTGTGGAATCAGAAAATTGAAGGCGACGAACAGAAACATTCCAGATCTGTGCCGTTCCCACACGCAGCCCATGTGTCACGCTAATCCCGGCCACGGCTGTCACGCTAATCCCGGCCACGGCTGTCACGCACATGTCTCGCTGTCACCACAAATGGCTAATAATGGGCTGTTTGGAGTCTAATAAAAGGCTCAGCTATTCCCGGTGGCCCCCAGCTGCTTGTCCCCGGCAGCCCGACCCCCACTACAGCGAGCCACACGCCACGGCGTGACAGCACATGATTAACCCCCGCCTGCCCAGCACAAACCGGCCGTGGAGCCCCCAGGTGCCAATTTTTACTTTTTACATTTTAGATGATGATAAATTTCACTTAAAACCCCAAAATCTATTATTTTATCACTTCCTGGTGGTGCAAATAACAGAAAACGAAGTAAACTGTAAGCTCTTGGGTCAGGGACCCCCTTCCCTGATCTATTTATATCTATTGGAGGAGAAACGTTTCAACAAGAGGCCATCATTTCAAATGCTAATGGCGGCATACTTTACTCCGAGTGCGGTAGAGAAGTGGAACAGCCTCCCAGCACAGGTGGTAGAGGCTGATACAGTCAGGAGATTTAAACATGCAGTGTTTAAAACATCCGGTCTTCATAGAAAACCCGACTTGTCATTATCCAAAAGATGCACTTAATTGAAACACCTGTGTTCAAGCAGGGATATCACCCATAACCTACCCCAGCGGGCCTCTCCTTGGCCCCGGCACACCTACTGGGGGTGCAGTTTGTGTACCTCCTGATGCGGGGCCCTGAGATAGGACATCATAACCAGCTGCGCAAACCCCCGGTCCCTGCTGTGGCCCCCAACGTAAACTTTGCCTCCACAGGTTGGGGGGCTGCTTTCAGGGGCAAACGTCTCGATCAGGGGGCCATCTCGTTCTGGAGTCATTCTAGTGCGTGGCATTTGGTGGCACTGGCCTTAGGTATGGGGGTTCAGACAGACCTTAGCAGGGAGCCCCTTAATACCCCAAATGGGGGTAAGACTGAGCAGTTAAAGCCCAATCCCCGCTTTATCGAAGGATGATTGACAGCACCAGGCCTCACGCAGGAACAGACCCTGAATCATGGGGGTATCCAGGACTGTGACCTCATACCGGGGGCTCTCTCTGCCCCTGAGATGCCCTCAGTTTGTGTCCCCGCTGGGAGCCCGGGGGCCACGCTCTCATGTTTCCCTGCTACAGACAAGCAGCAGCTTTCCCTTTTTCCAATTTCGCTATGATGTCACAGGATGACGAAGTATTATTACTAATCAGCGGCCATCTTGTTGGGAACGACGACGTTTTGGGGGCTGGAGGCCTCAGAGGTCTCTTTTTCCTCGCAGGGTTATAACTAAGAAAATGTTCGGTGCTTCCCCTGAGCGTTTGGCTCACGGAGAGACTCGTGAGATCTTCCGGATCGTTTATTAAGAAGAGACACACGTGGTTTCTATTTGGCCGCCGGAAAGACTCCACGTATCGGAACGCGATCCCTCGACGCTCTGATTCCTTCCTGATGTCTGCGTCTGTCTGAGGGGAGCCGCCATTTTCAGAGCAAGCTGCCAGGCCGGCCAGCGGGGTAACGACAGGGCCATGGGGGGGGTGATGACTGAGGCGATGAACCCCACAGACCCCCCCCCCTCATGGGGCAATTCCTGGAGTCAAAGGGCAGGGACGGCTTCCTTTTCCTGTCTTTTGATGAGAGCGTTTCTGTCCGGCTCCCGTATTCACCTCCCCCGGGTTAGCCCCCCCATATTAAATTTTTTTACAAAAGATCATGGCATTTGTTAGATCTTTGTTAGATCAGGTTTGATCAACTGTGTTTTTCGTTAGATCTACTCTAAAATAGGCAATATTAACAATCTTTTTCAGGGGGGGCTAACCCGTAGCCAGCCCCCCCTCAACAAAAATTTCAACAAAATGTTACTGATTATGATAGCTCTACGTTAGATCAGGTTTGATCAGACAAAATTTTTGTTAGATCTAGTCTAATTACTGAGATATTGCATATTTAATGAGGGGGGGCTGGCCCCCCCTCAACTGAAATTTGGATTTTTTTTAATGGATCTTGGTAGATATTTGTTAGATCAGGTTAGATCAACTGTTTTTTTCGTTAGATCAACCACGCAGGAGGCGGTATTCACAATCCTATTTTGTGTGCGGGGGATGGGTACACATACGGTCTGGCCCCCCCTCAACTGAAATTTGGATTTTTTTTAATGGATCTTGGTAGATATTCGTTAGATCAGGTTAGATCAACTGTTTTTTTCGTTAGATCAACCACGCAGGAGGCGGTATTCACAATCCTATTTTGTGTGCGGGGGATGGGTACACATACGGTCTGGCCCCCCCTCAACTGAAATTTGGATTTTTTTTAATGGATCTTGGTAGATATTCGTTAGATCAGGTTAGATCAACAGTTTTTTTCGTTAGATCTACCACGCAGGAGGCGGTATTCACAATCCTATTTTGTGTGCGGGGGATGGGTACACATACGGTCTGGCCCCCCCTCAACTGAAATTTGGATATTTTTAATGGATCTTGGTAGATATTCGTTAGATCAGGTTAGATCAACAGTTTTTCTCGTTAGATCTACCACGCAGGAGGCGGTATTCACAATCCTATTTTGTGTGTGGGTAATGGGTATACATAGGGTCTGGCCCCCCCTCAACTGAAATTTGGATTTTTTTTTATGGATCTTGGTAGATATTCGTTAGATCAGGTTAGATCAACTGTTTTTTTCGTTAGATCTACCACGCAGGAGGCGGTATTCACAATCCTATTTTGTGTGCGGGTAATGGGTATACATAGGGTCTGGCCCCCCCTCAACTGAAATTTGGATTTTTTTAATGGATCTTGGTAGATATTCGTTAGATCAGGTTAGATCAACAGTTTTTTTCGTTAGATCTACCACGCAGGAGGCGGTATTCACAATCCTATTTTGTGTGCGGGGGATGGGTACACATACGGTCTGGCCCCCCCTCAACTGAAATTTGGATTTTTTTTTAATGGATTTTGGTAGATATTCGTTAGATCAACAGTTTTTTTCGTTAGATCTATCTACTCACAATCTTCCTTTGATTCTTTTGATCAAGCCACAGGTGCATACCTCTCAACTGTCTCGATTAATGCAGTACAGTCACGATTTGGAGGCTCTGTCCCGCTGAGCTCTACCTCTGTTCCATGGAATTCGGGATTCAGAATCCTGCGGGTCCTGATCGTGTTCTCTGGTGCCTGGGTCACCAGAAAACGACTACTGGACATGCTCAGCATTGTACGCATGCGCAGTAACACTGCCAGCTTCAGTGACAGCACTAGCGCGCAGTTGGGAGGTATGAGGCGATGTCATAAATAACAGACTCCACAGACACATTTAAAACACATTTTTCTCCGAATTTAGGCATTTTCTTGCAGTTTGCCTAACACAATGTATAGATAACTTTCAATATTGTTTTATTCTCTGCATTCACAGTATAAGCAATGTTTAGGTGATACAGTTGCTTTAATATTGGTGAACTAACCTGGCTGAGGTCAGCATATGTCCAGCCTGAAGATATTAGTTACATTTGAATAATGCTGTGTATGACATCTTCTTTGATTGGATAATAATTTCCCTCCAGTCATAACAGTTGTTAAAGAAACACATCCTGTGTGACCACTAACTCAATGTTAAGGTGGGTATTGGTTTACTGTATATGGGATACAGGGCCGGCCCGACAATGGAGCCAAGTGGGGCAACCGCTCCAGGCGGCACTTTTGAAGGGGCGGCACTTCACCGCCCCAAGCCCTTTTTTTTTTTTTTTTTTTTTTTTTAAAGCGAAAGAGAGGGGCGCCGAGTGGTTTTCGCTCGGCGCCCCTCTCTCTCTCCTCTGCGGCGAGTCTCCCTGTTTGTTCTCGGTGCCGGCTTATAATGCTGAGTGCCGGAAGATTTCCGGCGCTCAGCATTACAATGCCGAGTGCCGGAAGATTTCCGGCGCTCAGCATTACAATGCCGGCACCGAGACCGAACAGGGAGACTCGCCGCAGGACTGCTGAAAGGTAAGTACAACACTTAAACACACTTTATAAAGTTAATCTAAGGTCATTCATAGACCATTTTCATATAAATGCAGTCGACATGCTACAATGGGATGTAAATGTGGCCCACACCTCTTAATTGAGCTACGTGTTGGTTTACATACACCAAAACAATGTTTTTCTGATTTTCCAAATTATATAGGATTTGTACACTATGGGCATTTATTATGCATGTTCAAGATGTTTCATGTTTCCATTTTTAGACATTGTTGTAAAAGCACTGCACGTTTTTTTCTACAGTATTTACTTAGTTGTGTTTTAGACCATGCAAATAACTTTAATATTTAGTTTTATTATACTAAGTAAACTGTTTATTAAAAAAAACCCAGAAAACTGATCCTTTTTGTTTAGGTCTGTGTACATGCATTTTTTCAGCCCCTATGTATACCCATTACCCGCACACAAAATAGGATTGTGAATACCGCCTCCTGCGTGGTAGATCTAACGAAAATAACAGTTGATCTAACCTGATCTAACGAATATCTACCAAGATCCATTAAAAAAAATCCAAATTTCAGTTGAGGGGGGGGCCAGACCGTATGTGTACCCATCCCCCGCACACAAAATAGGATTGTGAATACCGCCTCCTGCGTGGTTGATCTAACGAAAAAAACAGTTGATCTAACCTGATCTAACGAATATCTACCAAGATCCATAAAAAAAAATCCAAATTTCAGTTGAGGGGGGGCCAGCCCCTATGTATACCCTTTACCCGCACACAAAATAGGATTGTGAATACCGCCTCCTGCGTGGTAGATCTAACAAAAAAAACTGTTGATCTAACCTGATCTAACGAATATCTACCAAGATCCATAAAAAAAATCCAAATTTCAGTTGAGGGGGGGCCAGACCGTATGTGTACCCATCCCCCGCACACAAAATAGGATTGTGAATACCGCCTCCTGCGTGGTAGATCTAACGAAAAAATCTGTTGATCTGACCTGATCTAACGAATATCTACCAAGATCCATTAAAAAAATCCAAATTTCAGTTGAGGGGGGGCCAGACCGTATGTGTACCCATCCCCCGCACACAAAATAGGATTGTGAATACCGCCTCCTGCGTGGTTGATCTAACAAAAAAAACAGTTGATCTAACCTGATCTAACGAATATCTACCAAGATCCATAAAAAAAAATCCAAATTTCAGTTGAGGGGGGGCCAGCCCCTATGTATACCCATTACCCGCACACAAAATAGGATTGTGAATACCGCCTCCTGCGTGGTAGATCTAACAAAAAAAACTGTTGATCTAACCTGATCTAACGAATATCTACCAAGATCCATAAAAAAAATCCAAATTTCAGTTGAGGGGGGGCCAGACCGTATGTGTACCCATCCCCCGCACACAAAATAGGATTGTGAATACCGCCTCCTGCGTGGTAGATCTAACGAAAAAAACTGTTGATCTAACCTGATCTAACGAATATCTACCAAGATCCATAAAAAAAATTCCAAATTTCAGTTGAGGGGGGGCCAGACCGTATGTGTACCCATCCCCCGCACACAAAATAGGATTGTGAATACCGCCTCCTGCGTGGTAGATCTAACGAAAAAATCTGTTGATCTAACCTGATCTAACGAATATCTACCAAGATCCATTAAAAAAAATCAAAATTTCAGTTGAGGGGGGGCCAGACCGTATGTGTACCCATCCCCCGCACACAAAATAGGATTGTGAATACCGCCTCCTGCGTGGTTGATCTAACGAAAAAAACAGTTGATCTAACCTGATCTAACGAATATCTACCAAGATCCATTAAAAAAAATCAAAATTTCAGTTGAGGGGGGGCCAGACCGTATGTGTACCCATCCCCCGCACACAAAATAGGATTGTGAATACCGCCTCCTGCGTGGTAGATCTAACGAAAAAAACTGTTGATCTAACCTGATCTAACGAATATCTACCAAGATCCATAAAAAAAAAATCAAAATTTCAGTTGAGGGGGGGCCAGACCGTATGTGTACCCATCCCCCGCACACAAAATAGGATTGTGAATACCGCCTCCTGCGTGGTAGATCTAACGAAAAAATCTGTTGATCTGACCTGATCTAACGAATATCTACCAAGATCCATTAAAAAAAATCCAAATTTCAGTTGAGGGGGGGCCAGACCGTATGTGTACCCATCCCCCGCACACAAAATAGGATTGTGAATACCGCCTCCTGCGTGGTTGATCTAACGAAAAAAACAGTTGATCTAACCTGATCTAACGAATATCTACCAAGATCCATTAAAAAAAATCCAAATTTCAGTTGAGGGGGGGCCAGCCCCTATGTATACCCATTACCCGCACACAAAATAGGATTTTGAATACCGCCTCCTGCGTGGTAGATCTAACAAAAAAAACTGTTGATCTAACCTGATCTAACGAATATCTACCAAGATCCATAAAAAAAAATCCAAATTTCAGTTGAGGGGGGGCCAGACCGTATGTGTACCCATCCCCCGCACACAAAATAGGATTGTGAATACCGCCTCCTGCGTGGTAGATCTAACGAAAAAAACTGTTGATCTAACCTGATCTAACGAATATCTACCAAGATCCATAAAAAAAAATCAAAATTTCAGTTGAGGGGGGGCCAGACCGTATGTGTACCCATCCCCCGCACACAAAATAGGATTGTGAATACCACCTCCTGCGTGGTAGATCTAACGAAAAAAACTGTTGATCTAACCTGATCTAACGAATATCTACCAAGATCCATAAAAAAAAAATCAAAATTTCAGTTGAGGGGGGGCCAGACCGTATGTGTACCCATCCCCCGCACACAAAATAGGATTGTGAATACCGCCTCCTGCGTGGTAGATCTAACGAAAAAAACAGTTGATCTAACCTGATCTAACGAATATCTACCAAGATCCATTAAAAAAAATCCAAATTTCAGTTGAGGGGGGGCCAGCCCCCCCTCATTAAATATGCAATATCTCAGTAATTAGACTAGATCTATCAAAAATTTTGTCTGATCAAACCTGATCTAACGTAGAGCTATCATAATCAGTAACATTTTGTTGAAATTTTTGTTGAGGGGGGGCTGGCTACGGGTTAGCCCCCCCTGAAAAAGATTGTTAATATTGCCTATTTTAGAGTAGATCTAACGAAAAAAACAGTTGATCAAACCTGATCTAACAAAGATCTAACAAATGCCATGATCTTTTGTAAAAAAATTTAATATGGGGGGGCTAACCCGGGGGAGGTCCCGTATTCTGCCCCACATGCTGCAGATACCCCCCACAGATCCACGGCAGAGGGGGAGATACCCCCCCTGCAGATACACGGGAGAGGGGGTAGATACCCCTCGCAGATACACGGGAGAGGGGTGTTACAGGGTCACCGTACCCAAGGCCGGGTCCCCTGTTTGAGGGCTGAGGAATCACCAGTCAGTCCCTCATACGGAGCTCCTGCTATCCATGGATCAGTCAGACCACCATTCACAGTAAAACAAGAACTTTATTTACAAACACACAGAACTTTATATACAATCTCAATTCACTGCGCACCGAACCCAACCCCCAATCCCATCACTCATATCCCGTCACAAATCCCATCAGTATACAGAGAATGGATCCGGTACGGGGATAAGGGATACAATGGGTTCCCCCACCTGTGTTATCCCCCCTGTAGTGCGGGGGCCGGCGGGGCAGACAGGGCTGTGCTGGCTGATTAAGAGCCCCAGCCGGGTACCTGATCGTCTCTTTGAAGGCCGGAGCTGCAGCCACATTCAGTCTCTGGGCCGGTTACAAAATAATACACAATTTATAATATTACCGGGTCACGGGATATGGAACCGGACACAGACGCTCCATGACATATGAGCCAACTAGCCTGGCCCTGTCACTTGGGGGCAGATACACGGGAGAGGGGCAGATACCCCCCGCAGATACACGGGAGAGAGGGCAGATACCCCCCGCAGATACACGGGAGAGGGGCAGATACCCCCCGCAGATACATGGGAGAGGGGCAGATACCCCCCGCAGATACACGGGAGAGGGGCAGATACCCCCCACAGATACACAGGAGAGGGGGAGTGACAGCAGCTGGTGACATGTCAGGGGGGTAACAAGATGACAAAGTATAGAACCGCTGAGCTGCCCTGAGAGGGAGCACAGAAAGGATCCAGGCAGAGCTGGCCAGAAATGGAGTCCCAATAGAAAAAAAAAAAAAATCTGAGGACCCCACAGGAGAATCTGCGCTGAGCTCTGATTTCACCCCAGTCTGGCCGGATCCCTCCAAATACATTCTGGACTTTTCCGGGAATAAGCGGCTGCGTTAGAGGAATGGGAAGGTCGGGGTCTGAGCAGCGAGGGGCCTGGGCCCAGCATGCGGCCCACTGGACACCCCTCGGCGATCCCATGGAAACGGTCCCACCTATCCTGCTTTAACTCAGGAAATAGAGAACCGTCTTAAGTGCCCCATCTGAATTTCCAGTGTCGAACCAGTGGAACCAGTGTGTGGAGGAACCAGGGGGGGGGTTGGCGAGGAGATCACGGCGGCCATTTTATTCCATGATTCATATCCACGCTCCAGGCGGCTAACCGGCCGAGGTAACGTGCTGCCCCCTGCAGGGCATTGAGTGTAACTGATTCCCTTCCGTGGGTTTATACGTCCCACAGACTGCAGGGGGCAGCACTGTGATGCGTGAGCGCCACCTGCTGGCGGATTTACACATCGCTCGCCCGCATGGCGCCATCTTGTGGTCGTTGCTTCAATTTCTTTTCTTTCCTTATTTTTTTTTCTCGCATTTAATTAACATCAGTTTTCATGAAAATATCTCTTTTTTACATGCTTTGCTGGTCTTGTTTATATGAGATTTTCCAGCTGTAGATTTTCTTGCATTTTCATTACCGGCTCTACAGGGGTCCCGGACCCCTCCGGAAAGGTCCGTCACCTGCCTCGGATATCTGGGTGACGCCATACAGGGACTGCTGGCCTCATCTGCACTCTGATGTTAAGGAGCGTGAAGGATGAATTTTCAGGGTTTGGGCCCCTGAGGGCCACTGAAGGGTGATGGAAACGCTGGATCATACAAAGACACTTAAGATAACTCTATGCTTCACACTTTGTGGCCCCAGTTTGGAGAGGGGGCAACTGCATATTAATGCCCCTGGTTATAGAATGGGACGGTGTGATCCCTTACAAAAAATTACTGCAGTTTTTCTGAAGTAATACTGCAGTTTTTTGGACATGAAAAAACTGCAATACTGCACTTTTACTGCAGTATTACTGCACATTTACTGCAGTTTTACTGCATTTGTACTTCACTGTACTGCAGTATTACTGCACATTTACTGCACTTTTTTTTTTATATTGCAAACCTACAGTTGTAATTCAAAGTACTGCAGCTTTATTGCATTTGTACTTCCGTACAAAAATACCTGCAGTAAAACTGCAGTACAGTGAAGTACAAATGCAGTAAAACTGCAGTAAATGTGCAGTAATACTGCAGTAAAAGTGCAGTATTGCAGTTTTTTCATGTCCAAAAAACTGCAGTATTACTTCAGAAAAACTGCAGTAATTTTTTCGTAAGGGTGGTTCGGGTGTCCACGTGCTTTTGGTCACATGGTGTCGCACCGGGGCTCGGAGAGTAAATATTTAGGAGAACCTAAAGATAGGGAGGCAATGCAATAAAGGGGCGGAAAAATCAAGCAGCATGCTGGATGTATAGCGAGGGCCATTAGTGGCAGGAAGAGAGAGGAGATTCTGCCCCTTTACACAACTCTAGTCAGACCCCAACCTAGAGTAGTGGGTACAGTGCTGGAGATCCCATCTACAGAAGGATAGTGACCCTGGAGAGAAGGCGACTAAAACGGGGAACGGAATAATAATTCTCTGTAACACATATCCTGCCCCCCACAGGCAGGGGCCCCCCACAGACATATTTATTAAGGGGGTTGGCGATTAGAGATCTGCTCCCCAGTTCCTGCCGCTCCGGTTTCATTCCTGCCCATTAGAAAGAAATCGGATCAGAGCCAAAAAGTTCTGAAATCCCCCCATCCCTGATTTATTCTTTCCCCCCCATCCCCGAAGTATTCTCTCCCCCCCATCCCCGATGTATTCTCTCCCCCCCATCCCCGATGTATTCTCACCCCACCATCCCCGATGTATTCTCTCCCCCCATCCCCGATGTATTCCCCCCCATCCCCCGATGTAATCTCTGCCCGGAGGAATGTTGTTGACTTTGTTGGCTGCGTTATCAGTACAGAGAGAACAGCAAACAGAGAGGACAAACCGGTCACAGGTAGCCCGACGGCGCTTCTGGAAACTGGACACCAGTAACCGGTTACACTGGGAGACCCCCAGATCGCCCCCGCAGTGAGCAGAGCGGCCTGCGCCTCCAGGACTTCTTCATAATGCCCCAGGTGCCGGGGCATTAGTCCAGGGCCTGAGACATTAGCCCAGGTGCCGATACATTAGCCCAGGTGCCGGGGCATTAGCCCAGGGTCTGAGATATAAACCCAGGTGGTAGAAGATAAGCCTGTAGGATTCTGAGTTACCCTGTTTACACCATGACCAGATCCTTTGCCGATCCAATGGTCAGAACATGTTGCTGTGACATCACTATGCCCCTCATACACTTTGGGGTTGCAGGGAATGCGAGTTGAGTTAACCCTTATGTGTCCTCACCTAAAACTCACAACATTGAGTAACAAAACATCATTCCCGGAAATAAATACATAAACTAGAAAAAAAGAAATCCAAAACAAACAAAATGGGGATGTTGGTGAAACGACTCTTGAGGGCTTCTACCCCCCCAATCCCCCTAACCACAGCTTAAAACCCCTTGGAGAGGTACGGATGGCATATCTCTCCCCCTCCCTCCATTCCTACCCTGTAGAGTGGGGGGGGGTCCATTCTCAGCCCAACGTCAGCAGACTGGTAAAAGGGCTACTAACGAGGGCGCAAATCTATCCCTGCGCACCAGCGGCCCCCAGTGGTTGGAGGGTGTATTCCACTCCATTCCAGCAATGTACAGGGGGTCGCTTGCAGGCGAGTGAGTGCGAATTCTGAGTGGTTCCTTGGGACTCGTGTGAATTGACCTCTATGCTGCGGAATACGTTCACTCACGAGCACTCACAGTTTAGTGAGTAGGCCCCTCTGTAATGCCATGTTGTTTATGTTGGCGTCCCCCCCAAATAGAGACGCAGACACTGATATCAATTTAATATTTTACTCCCGCTATTAATAAATAAATGGCCACGAGGGCCGGTTACGTAACACACCGCGACACAACAACATATTTCACAACAGTAACAACCGTCAACGTTACAGCCACTAAAAACTGATACAATCTCCATGGAAACCATGAGCCACTGAAGCCTGCACGGAGGCTACGAAACCACTTCTCACCGGGCCCAAGCAAACCTCCCAAATTCTACCCCCGGGGGAACGATGGGGGGTGACTTGGGAGGCAGAGTGTCACTAAAAATGGCAGCGCTACTGCGTATGCACACGATTCTGCATTCTGCATTCTCCATTGTTCCCGAATCCCTCTGTCCTGCCGAAAAACCGGGGCAGAGGTAAACCCCGGCAGGATGGATTGCAAAATTCGGGATTGTCCCTCGTTAACCAGGACAGTTGGCAGGTATGCATCACCATCTGCCAAAGGGGAGGGACAATCTGTGGTCAGATTAGGAAAAGGCGCCAAATACAGAACCCCCCTGTGACAGGGCCAGGCTAGCTGTCTGTTTTTGTATACATTGTACAGCCAGCACACTGTATTTGCAGCGCTCACACTGTTTGGTAGGCCTCAGATTATACATTTGTATTATTTGAGCCTGAGACTAGTTTAGCGCACAGACATTTTTTCTTTAGCCGGCTCATACGTTGGTGTAAAGTTTAGCCAGGTCATGGAGCGTCAGTGTCCGGTTCCGTATGCCGTGACCCGGTAATATATTATATTATAATATTATATTGTGTTTATTGTGTAACCGGCCCAGAGACTGAATGTGGCTGCGGCTCCGGCCTTCAAAGAGACGATCAGGTAACCCGGCTGGGGCTCTTAATCAGCCAGCACAGCCCTGTCGGCCCCGCCGGCCCCCGCACTACAGGGGGGATAACACAGGTGGGGGAACCCATTGTATCCCTTAATCCCCTCACCTGATACATCCCCTGTATACTGATGGGATTTGTGATGGGATTGGGGGTTGGGTTCGGTGCGCAGTGAATTGAGATTGTATATAAAGTTCTGTGTGTTTGTAAATAAAGTTCTTGTTTTACTGTGAATGGCGGTCTGACTGATCCGTGGATAGCAGGAGCTCCGTATGAGGGACTGACTGGTGATTCCTCAGCCCTCAAACAGGGGACCCGGCCTTGGGTACGGTGACCCTGTAACACCCCATAACTAGCCCCACAGGACAGCCTGTGTTCCAACGGCCCTTTATCACTCCCATCACTCCTGTGTTCCAACAGCCCTTTATCACTCCCATCACTCCTGTGTTCCAACGGCCCTTTATCACTCCCATCACTCCTGTGTTCCAACCGCCCTTTTTCACTCCCATCACTCCTGTGTTCCAACAGCCCTTTATCACTCCCATCACTCCTGTGTTCCAACGGCCCTTTATCACTCCCGTGTTCCAACGGCCCTTTATCACTCCCATCACTCCTGTGTTCCAATGGCCCTTTATCACTCCCATCACTCCTGTGTTCCAACGGCCCTTTATCACTCCCATCACTCCTGTGTTCCAACGGCCCTTTATCACTCCCATCACTCCTTTATTCCAACGGCCCTTTATCACTCCCACCACTCCTGTGTTCCAATGGCCCTTTATCACCCCAATCACTCCTGTGTTCCAACGGCCCTTTATCACTCCTATCACTCCTGTGTTCCAGCGGCCCTTTATCATTCCCATCACTCCTGTGTTCCAATGGCCCTTTATCACTCCCATCACTCCTGTACTCCAATGCCACGTTGTGTTTGCTGATCCAAATTTAAGTTTAAAAGGCTGATTGATCATCAGAAATGTACTTGTTTTCCATGAAAACATCTCAGGGACCCCAAACTCCTGAGCGGTAGTGTGTGTGCAAGTGTGTGTGTGTGTGTAAGCTTGTATAAGTGTGTGTGTAAGTGCGTGTGTGTGTAAGTGCGTGTGAGTGTGCATAAGCTTGTGTAAGTGTGTGTATATATCCTCTCGGGGAGGGTAATTCCCGCAGGGCTGGGGAAAAGCCCGGAATAAAATCACTGAATCCATTGAGACGTCCGCAGGTGTCTCGGGGGGGGGGGGTTGTGGCGTTTGGGGATTTTGTGCTGAAATTGTTTGACATGAATCGGGTTGTGAAACCTGGCAGACGGAGTTTATGGGAAGCCGGACCGGTCAGAATTGTGCAACAAACTTCTGGGATGTGACGGTTTGTTGTCATTCCCTGGGTATAAAGTCTGCTAAATTCAGAGACACACTCAGGGTCTGGAGCTGTCACTTAGAGACACACTCAGGGTCTGGAGCTGTCACTCAGAGACACACTCGGGGTCTGGAGCTGTCACTCTGTTTGCCACACACCTCCAAGTTCATGAAGATGGCCAGACATCTCGCAGTCAGCGTTTTCATCTGTCTGTTGTCTCTTGGTGTCTCGTACCCACTGTGAGTAAAGCGTGAGTGTGAGTGTGTATGGGTAATGTATTGAGCAAGCGTGTCAAACTCCAGGCCTCGAGGACCACAGCCAGGCCAGGATATCCCAACATGAGAGACTGTAACGGATTTAAATCACTGGTGTTCAGACATCCTGGTCTGTTTGTGGCCCTCGGGGGCCAGGAGTCCAACACCCCTGGGAGCCCTTTTTGAAAACGAGTTCCTGCGTAGGACGTGGATATGGGGATCAGGCCAGTAGCTGCTACTTACCTGCCGCATGAGAGAAGAAAGGGAGGGGATGGGAGAGAGAGATGGGGAGAGAGGCGATGGGAGAGAGAGATGGGGAGAGAGAGATGGGGAGAGAGATGGGGAGAGAGGGGATGGGAGAGAGATGGGGAGAGAGGGGATGGGAGAGAGATGGGGAGAGAGGGGATGGGAGAGAGATGGGGAGAGAGAGATGGGAGAGAGATGGGGAGAGAGGGGATGGGAGAGAGTGGGGATGGGAGAGAGAGATGGGGAGAGAGGGGATGGGAGAGAGAGATGGGGAGAGGGAAGAAAGAGAGGGGATGTGAGAGAGATGAGGAGAGAAGATGGGAAAGAGAGATTGGGGGAGAGAAGGCATAGAGGGGATTGGAGAGAGACCTGGAGAGCAGAGAGAGAGTGGGGATGGAGAAGTGAGAGAGGGAATAGGAGAAAGGAAAGGGGGGGTGACATTTAAATGCATAAAGGGGTTAATAAAGGACAGGAGGAACTTTATTTAAAAAGGGAAAAGTTACAACAAGAGACCGGAATCTAACACTAGAGAGTCAGAGACTGAGATGGAATGGAAGGAAGTTTTACTTTACTGAGAGGGTGGTAGATAAGTGGAACAGCCTCCCAGCAGAGGTGGTAAAGGTTTTTCCGTGGGGTTTGGTACTGGGGGGGGGTCACATTGGGTCGTGGCTGTAAATGTCTCCAGTAATGAGAGGATATTTTTCTCTTTTAGGATTAAAGGGAAACCAGATGATAAAGGATCCAACCGGCTCCATATAAATGAGACAAATACTAATGCAACAGGTGAGGCCCCCGCAGTGAGAGCCCCGGTACCCACACTGCAGTGAGACCCCCACAACGAGACCCCAGGTACCCAGACTGCAGTGAGACCTCCACAGTGAGACCCCCGGTACCCAGACTGCAGTGAGACCCCCACAGCGAGACCCCTGGAACCCTGACTGCAGTGAGACCCCCGGTACCCAGACTGCAGTGAGACCCCCACAGTGAGACCCCGGGTACCCAGACTGCAGTGAGACCCCCACAGCGAGACCCCAGGTACCCAGACTGCAGTGAGACCTCCACAGTGAGACCCCCAGTACCTAGACTTCAGTGAGACCCCCACAGCGAGACCCCCGGTACCCAGACTGCAGTGAGACCCCCGGTACCCAGACTGCAGTGAGACTCCCACAGAGAGACCCCCGCAGGGCGCGGTGACAGCGCAGAGAGACCCCTGCAGGGCGCGGTGACAGCGCAGAGAGCCCCCCGCAGGGCGCGGTGACAGTGCAGAGAGCCCCCCGCAGGGTGCGGTGACAGTGCAGAGAGCCCCCCGCAGGGCGCAGTGACAGTGCAGAGAGCCCCCCGCAGGGTGCGGTGACAGTGCAGAGAGATCCCCCGGAGGGCGCGGTGACAGCACAGTGAGACCCCCGCAGAGAGACCTTCCCGCAGGGCGCGGTGACAGTGCAGAGAGCCCCCCGCAGGGCGCGGTGACAGCACAGTGAGACCCCCGCAGAGAGCCTCCCGCAGAGACCCCCCCCGCAGGGCGCGGTGACATGTTGTAGCGATCAATGTTCTCGCTCTGTCTCTCAGACCCGGCCGATCGCTGCGCGGAGGAAGGATTTGGAGCGATGACGTTAGATGATCAGGGAGTGATGCATTACTTCAGAGGTAACCTGCGCAGGCGCGACACCCGGGACCCCGCACACTAATCCAGGGGGCCTGGCTGACACTACAGGGTTAATAAATTGCCCTATTCTAGGTCAAGACCCCAAAGCTGGTGCTCCGGTTCCTCCGAGACTGCAGGGGGCGCTATATGGGATCTGTCACATGTCCACTAAATAAACCCATGTGACGGGGTTCCCAGATTACAGCAAGCAATATTATATATATATATATACATTAACCCCGCCCCCTCCATGTGTATCCCATGGGAACAGCCATCTAAACTTCCTGTGCGGAGGATCTGTAGGATTATTCCTCCCCATTAGAGTGTGTGTTAGAATAAGTATGTGCAGCATGGCAGCATGTGTGAGTCCATGTGCCAGTGAGTACCATAGGGGAGGGCAAGGGGCCACTTGGCTTTACGTGCCCACCAGGCCAGAATGTGCTAGTCCTCCCCTGTAACTCTGCCCTGTCCCTTTAAATCTGATTCCTGGGGATGCAATGGCCGTTCCAATACCTGGCTGAATTGAGCTGGAACTGCCTACTGAGCAGCCGACGGCTTCCTAATGCCCCGGCACTGTATATATAATATACATGGCGTTTCACTATGGAGCCCCTAACCTGTATTCATATAACAGTTTAAATAAGCGGTGCGGCGGGTGGGTTTGTGGCGGTTTAGTTATTTAATAATCCGTGTGTCTCGGGGCCACTCCGGGGGCCCGCAGACTCCTTCGTGTGGACCGGATTCCGAGGCAAAGCTCAGTACATTAACGAGACGTGGCCGGGGCTGACGGGGCCGGTGGACGCGGCGTTCCGGATTCACAACAAGGAGCAACCCCAGCTCCACCAGAGGACCTACGTCTTCAAGGTAACACAAGCACACCCCACCATTTACACCCCGATATACAGCCATCTGTCCATATACACCCCGATATACAGCCATCTATCCATATACACCCCGATATACAGCCATCTGTACATGTACACCCCGATATACAGCCATCTGTACATATACACCCCGATATACAGCCATCTGTACATATACACCCCGATATACAGCCATCTATCCATATACACCCCCCAATATACAGCCATCTATTCATATACACCCCAATATACAGCCATCTGTCCATATACACCCCGATATACAGCCATCTGTCCATATACACCCCGATATACAGCCATCTGTCCATATACACCCCAAGATACAGCCATCTATTCATATACACCCCAATATACAGCCATCTGTACATATACACCCCAATATACAGCCATCTATTCATATACACCCCAATATACAGCCATCTATTCATATACACCCCAATATACAGCCATCTGTCCATATACACCCCAATATACAGCCATCTATCCATATACACCCTGATATACAGCCATCTATTCATATACACCCCAATTTACAGCCATCTATCCATATACACCCCAATATACAGTCATCTATCCATATACACCCCCAATATACAGCCATCTATCCATATACACTCCGATATACAGCCATCTGTCCATATACACCCCAATATACAGCCATCTATCCATATACACCCCGATATACAGCCATCTATTCATATACACCCCAATTTACAGCCATCTATCCATATACACCCCAATATACAGTCATCTATCCATATACACCCCCAATATACAGCCATCTATTCATATACACCCCAATATACAGCCATCTGTCCATATATACACCCCAAATATACAGCCATCTGTACATATACACCCCAATATACAGCCATCTATCCGTATAGACCCCCATAAACCCGATTCCTGTACTTACACCACAGCTCCCACTCACACCCTATTCCTCTACACAACATCTGTATCATTTTCTTTGTACAGCGCTGCGGAATCTGTCGGCGCTTTATAAATAAAGTATAATAATAATAATACTCAGGCCACAGCTTACATTCAGTCACTACACGCCATCCCTACACGCTAAGCTCACTCCTTGCTGCGTCTCTCTTTCTGTAATTCCAGGGAAGCCGCGTGTGGAGTTTTTTTGAGGGCCGCCCGGTATCCGGATACCCGCGACCCATCAGCCAGGAGTTCCCAGGTGTTCCCGACAATCTGGATGCTGCAGTGGAGTGTCACTCTGGGGAGTGCAAGACAGACAGCGTCATTTTCTTTAAAGGTGACTGAGTGACATGCGTGTGAGAGAGACAGCTCTATTACCCAGTGAGCAGTCTATGAGAAGGTGGTATTACATGTATAACATATTGCCCCCAGGTGGCAAGGTCTACATTTACAGCCCCCATGAAGTGCCCCCCGTGAAGGAGCGGCGTTGGTCGGCGCTGGGTAACTGCACAGCCGCCGTCCGCTGGCTGGAGAGATATTACTGCTTCAAAGGCACCAACTTTACTCGGTTTGACCCGGTGAGCGGAGAGGTGCTGTCACCGAGACTCCTGGACACGAGAGATTACTTCGTGAGCTGTCCCGGAAGAGGTGAGAAAGAGGCTTAAAATCCCTCTCACACTCATTCCTTCCACCCTCCACTCGCCTTCCTCACTCAGAGGATCATCTCTCTCTTTGTAGTGCTAAATCTCTTTCTGTTCTGTAGATCTCTTTGTCTCGCTAGATTTCTGTGTCGCTAGATCTCTCTCTTTTCTGTTAGATCTCTTTTCCTCCGTTAAACACTAGACCCCTCTCTGTAACTCTTTCTCTTTCTGAGTCACCCCTTCATCTCTTCCTTTCTCTCTCTTGGTTTAAGTGCTTCCTTTATCATTCTCTCCAGCTTTGACTTTCTCCCCCCTCTCCACCACCCGGCAGGTCATGGAGAAGCCGCCATGAGAAACGCCACCTTCGCGTCAATCAAGAACCGCTGCAGCGGCCGACCGTTCGAGGCGTTCTCCTCTGATGATAAAGGACGGACCTATGCATTTCGAGGTGATGATTGTATCTGAATGCGTCTTAGTGATGTGTGTGGCGTGCGAGGGAATGGTAGACAATAATGAGCGTGGCGTGCGAGGGAAGGGCAGGAAATGAGTGTGGCGTGCGAGGGAAAGGCAGATAATGAGCGTGGAGTGCGAGGGAATGGCAGATAATCTGTATGGAGTGTGAGGGAATGGTAGATAATGTTTATGAAGTGCGAGGGAATGGCAGATAATGAGCGTGGAGTGGGAGGGAATGGCAGACAATAATGAGCGTGGAGGGCGAGGGAATGGCAGATAATCTGTATGGAGTGCGAGGTAATGGCAGATAACGTGTATGGAGTGCGAGGGAATGGCAGATAGTAATGTGCAAGGGAATGGCAGATAATAATGAGCGTGGAGTCCGAGGGAATGGCAGATAATGTGTATGTAGGGTGAGGGAATGGCAGATAGTAATGTGCGTGAAGTGCGAGGGAATGGCAGATAGTAATGTGCGTGAAGTGCGAGGGAATGGCAGATAATAATTTGCGTGAAGTGCGAGGGAATCGCAAATAATAATGTGTGTGGAGTGCGAGGGAATGGCAGATAATAATGTGCGTGAAGTGCGAGGGAATGGCGGATAATAATTTGCGTGAAGTGCGAGGGAATGGCAGATAATAATGTTTCCTGAGTGTAAAGGGTCTTATCCGGCCCTTGGGGCCCAAACTACCTCTTTCTAAATATGCAGGCGGCTGGTATTTCCGTGTGGACAGCAGTAAAGATGGATGGCACGCGTGGCCCCTGAATCACACCTGGAGGACCCTGCAGGGCCCAGTGGACACTGTCTTTAACTGGGAGAATAAGATGTACTTCATTCAGGTATAAAGAGAGTCTAAGACACAGCTGGGGGTATACGGGGCAGAAGGGGTACACACAGAGTGAAGTGGGGGGCAGAAGGTGTGCACACAGCATGCAGTGGGGTGCAGAAGGGGTACTGCGTGTAAACATCACACTTTATTCCTCCTCTCCCTCAGGGATCTCAGGTGATTATTTATTTAACGGACCAGATCTACGTCCCGGTTCTGGGGTATCCCAAATCTCTGCAGGAAGAGCTGGGGTTAACAGAGGTGGACGCTGCCTTCACCTGCCCCCTCTCCAGTGAACTATATGTTATCAAAGGTAAGTGTGAGCCAACAGAAACACAGGGGAGGAATAACAGGGCACAGAATGGCAACTCAGGGGCTTTAACAGTTGGATAATAAATATATGGGCATATAACAGCCAATAATGTATAACGGTATATAATATGTGTATGGGCTGTATAATAGTATATTATATGTGTATGAGCAGTATAACGGTATATAGTATGTATACGGGCCGTATAACGGTATATTATATGTGTACAGGCCATATAATGGTATATAATATGTATACGGGCCGCATAACAGTATATTATATGTATAAAGGCCGTATAACGGTATATTATATGTATAAAGGCCTTATAACGGTATATTATATGTATACAGGCTGTATAACGGTATATAATATGTATGCGGGCCATATTACGGTATTTAAAATGTATACAGCCGTATAACGGTACATTATATGTATATAGGCCGTATAACGGTATATGTATATGGGCCATATAACATTATATAATATGTATACGGTCCGTATAACAGGATGGAATATGTAGACGGTCCGTATAACGGTATATTATATGTATATAGGCTGTATAACAGTATATGTATACGGGCCGTATAACGGTATATAATATGTATACGGGTTGTATAACGGTATATTATATGTATATAGGCCGTATAACAGTATATAATATGTATACGGGTCGTATAACGGTATATTATATGTATATGGGATATATATATATATATATATAATGGTATATAATATGTATATAGGCCGTATAACGGTATATGTATATGGGCCATATAACATTATATAATATGTATGCGGGCCGTATAACAGGATGGAATATGTATACGGGCCGTATAACGGTATATTATATGTATATGGTATATATGTATATAATGGTATATAATATGTTGTGTATACCGTGATCACTTGTTGTCCTCAGTGTTGTCTGGGTGATTATCACAGGTCAGCGTCATTATACCCCCCCCGCTGCTTCTCCCCACCCCCGCCCACTCATGCTCATGACCAATGTGTATGACGTGTCCCCTCCTCCATGTCCTCAGGTAACAAGCTGCAGATGGTGGATCTCAAGAAGACCCCACGAGTTCCTGGAGAGGAGAAGGTCATCGCTCACACTCAGGTGGACAGCGCTATGTGTAACACTCACGGGATCTACCTCTTCCAGGGGCCAGTCTATTACCACTACCTTAACGTGGGGCAGCTGCTGACCGCGTCTCAGTGGCCCAAACCAGGAAACATCTCTGTTAATTTCTTTGATTGTTAGATTGTCTACGTTGGGCCGACGTGGAGATATCTGCTAAGATGTTGGCAGCCCTCTCTGCCCTCCCCCAGCCGTGTTACTTGCTGTCATTCTCACCGAGTCACGTGGCGCGCAGCTTGCCGTGTTTGTATTGTACTGGGAACATGTAGCAATAAATGAGTGATAACAGGCCTCACGCGTAATTTCTTTTGGTAACTGTCTATTTAATTGCCCCCCATTCATTTCCAACACATTCTCTGAGACCTCGTCCTCGCCCAATGCATTTCATTTGGAATCAGTCCCTTTTCTATAACATGAATGTATCCACGCAACAGTAAAGCATACGAGACTCTTAGCGCAGGAAGATTTATTGGATAAAATATTAGAAAACCAACAACGATCAACACCAAGCATTTTCACCCAAAGATGCAGACCGTGCCGGATGCCATGCGGTGCTTGTACTCATATAACACAAAAGAGGCCGGGGGAAAGTTCCCCGTCATTTCCAGGCTCCCCGGCACGGTGTGGATGGTGATCCCCTTGCCCAAACCTTCAGACAGCTTCTGCAGCATCCGTTGGGCCAAGTATCGCTTGGCGTAGCTGGGCTCGGCCTCGATGTTGGCGTAGACATCTGGAGGGGGGTTTGGAATTTTCCATTCCAGGTCACCAATCAACTGATTCGTTTTAACTTTGTCCAAGGACACGGGGTTCTCGCTGTAAGACATCACGACCTGGGTCCCACAAGCCCCCCGCACTGAGATGTAGTTCCCCTTCACTAAGACCTCCGCAGGCTTCTCCGAGGGTGGTTGGGACACCATCACTGCCCAACGCAGCCAGTCGTAATTCTTCTCCATCACCTTGAAGATGGCTTCGGCTTTTTCACGGTCGGTCAGGGACTCGTTGGCCGTCAGGAAGGTCTCCACATCTTCCTGGGCCTGCTCCTTGAAATACGCCGCGCAGTCTTTCGACGTTTCCTCCATTCTCCGATAAAGAACGGTCATTTTTTCTGTCCATCTGCTGATCATCAGTTGAGTGTCGCGGCCGGTCAGGGATCCGTGGACGAACAGACACAGTAAGCCCGTGCCCAGGACAAAGTTGACCTTTTGGCAGAAGGCAATCATTTGCCAGCGGCGCGGGCGGTGGTCTCGAATAACCTGCTGCAGGAGGGTGATCTGATCTGCCAGGACGGACACTCCCAGCAGACGGTTGTAGAGAGCGTTCAGCTGTCTGTCGATCTTGTAGTCCTGCACATACTGTAAGAAGACTTCCTTCTCCTTGTCTGAGTAAGACTTCCCTGCTCGGACCACAGAAGCCAGCTGCTGGTAGACCACCGTGATGTCATCTTCACATCTGGTCACATCGTTGTCCCTCATCAAGCCTTTTCCTGCCGCCAGCTCCTTGTCAATAGACTCCAGGTGTTTCTTCACAAACTCGGTCTCTTCAGGAGTAGCCAAGCCCTTAATTTGAGCCACGGTCCCCATGACAAGAGCGTTCACAGACTGAAGGAAGCCCACCGACTCCCACGCCTTCCCAAACAGAGCCATGATCAGCTCAGAAATCCTGAAGAAGACACAAAACATGTAAAACAAAGACAGCGAGACATGCCCTTCATAGAACGCCCTATAAATTACCACACACCACCTGCGACCCCCCCACCAGCGATGGATCGCATAACCTACGAGCCCACAACCCACATCCACAGAGCCTCTGCCTGTCTCTCTACTGCTAACCCCATATCTGCCAATATACCCCCAGCCCCCCAACTACCTGTCTATATAACCGCAACCCAAACCTACCTGCTTATATACCCCCAGGAACACCCTACCTGCCTATATAACTGCAACCCAAACCCACCCAGATGAAATACCCTCTGCTCACCCTACCCCACCTACCTATATACCCCCAGCCAAACCCTACCTGCCTATATACCCCAAGTCCACCATCTACCTATCTATATAACCGCAACCCAAAACCACCCAGATGAAATACCCTCTGCTCACCCTACCCCACCTACCTATATACCCCCAGCCCCTCAACTACCTGTCTATATAACCGCAACCCAACCCTACCTGCCTATATACCCCCAGTCCAACCCTACCTTCTTATATATATACCCAGGCCATCCCCTACCAGATGAAATACCCTCCACTCACCCTACCCTACCTGCCTATATACCCCCATCCCAGTCTACCTTTCTATATATACCCTCAGCCCACTCTACCTGCTTATATACCCCCAGTCCAACCCTACCTGCCTATATACCCCCAGCCCAACCCTACCAACCTTAGATCACCCCTTACCTGTCTCTATACCCTCAACCACCCACCACCTTTCTATATACCAACAGCCCACTCCTACCTGCCTATATACCATGAACCCACCAACTACCTTACGTTATACAGTCCCCCCATCCCTGTGTATACATCCTATCCTCACCTTTACCTTCCTATATACCTCACCCAACCCTACCTGCCTATATACCTCAGCCCACCTCCACCTGCCTATACCCACAGCCCACCACCTGTCTATATACCCACAGCTAACCCTACCTGTCTATATACCCTGAACCCACCAACTACCTGACGTTATACCGTCACCCCATCCCATACCTGTGTATACATCCTATCCTCACCTTTACCTTTCTATGTAGCCTCAGCCCACTCTACCTTTCTATATACCTCACCCAGCCCTAGCTGACTATATACCTCAGCCCACCTCCACCTGCTTATACCCACAGCTAACCCTACCTGCCTATATACCCACAGCTAACCCTACCTGCCTATATACCCCCACCCTACCTGCTAATATATCCCTAAGCCATCCCCTACCTGCCCATTTACCCCAAGCCCACCCCTACGTGTCTATGTACCGTCTGCTTGCCCCTACCTACCCTTACACCCAGAACAACACTCTACCTGTCTAGTTACACCCAGCCCACCCCCACCTGTTTATATATCCACAGCCCACCACCTCCCTGCCTATTTACACCCAGTCCACCCCTACCTGTCTAGTTACACCCAGCCCACCCCTGTCTATTTACACCCAGCCCACCCCTACCTGTCTAGTTACACCCAGCCCACCCCTACCTATTTACACCCAGCCCACCCCTACCTGTCTATTTACACCCAGCCCACCCCTACCTGTCTATTTACACCCAGCCCACCCCTACCTGTCTATTTACACCCAGCCCACCCCTACCTGTCTAGTTACCCTTTGCTTGCCTCCTTCCTACACAGGTATTGATGATTTGAGACCCATTCTCCTTCTGGCGCAGTTTACCTGTTTCTCGGGCTGATTCTGCGTTCCTGATAAATTCTCCTGGGCACTGATGGGGTGGATTTCTATGATGGCTGATAAACCCTGTCCCTGGTCAGTCCTGTGATCGGTCGGGGCAGTTGTCCCTGGTCAGTCCTGTGATCGGTCGGGGCAGTTGTCACTGGTCAGTCCTGTGATCCGTCGGGGCAGTTGTCACTGGTCGGTCCTGTGATCAGGCTCCGTCTGTTGATCGCAGGTGAATTTTCTCGTAGTTACCTCTCTCTTATCAGAGGCTGAGAGCAGGTAACACAGAAATAACAGAACGGCTTCTGATTGGCTGTCAGCCCAGGGGACGAGGAAAACCCACGGCGGGGCGAGGTGAAAAAAACAATGCAAAGACATTACAAAGTCACCGCCGCGGCGTCGCCGTCCGGTCGCCGTATCTCCCCGATGTCCTCTAACCTCCCACGATGCCTCTTTCTCTCCCTCCTCATCTGTTTCTGCCCTGGAGTTCCTTGTTCTCTTTCTCACTCTAATAGGGCATCTCGTCCCTCTTCCCATCTCCCCGTGACCTCCATCCCTTTACCTCAGCATCTCTCCCCTCTCCATCTGAATAATAAGAAAATAATCAGAACAATCCAGCTAAACTGCAGGACGGTGTGACCGAGCGGGGAAGACGGAGTGACCGAGCGGGGAGGATGAGGGTGACCGAGCGGGGAGGATGAGGGTGACCTAGCGTGGAGGATGGAGTGACTGAGCGGGGAGCATGGAGTGACCTAGCAAGGAGGATGAGGGTGACCTAGCGGGGAGGATGAGGGTGACCTAGCAAGGAGGATGAGGGTGACCTAGCGGGGAGGATGGAGTGACCTAGCAAGGAGGATGAGGGTGACCTAGCGGGGAGGATGGAGTGACCTAGCAAGGAGGATGACGGTGATCTAGCGCAGAAGATGAGGGTGACCTAGCGGGGAGGATGACAGTGACTTAGCGGGGAGAATGAGGGTGACTTAGAGGGGAGGACGGAGTGACCGAGCGGGGAGGATGAGGGTGACTTAGCGGGGAGGATGAGGGTGACTTAGAGGGGAGGACGGAGTGACCGAGTGGGGAGGACGGAGTGACCGCGTGGAGGACGGAGTGACGGAGTGGGGAGGATGAGGATGACTTAGCGGGGAGGATGAGGGTGACTTAGAGGGGAGGACGGAGTGAACGAGCGGGGAGGACGGAGTGACCGAGCGAGGAGGACGGAGTGACCGAGTGGGGAGGATGAGGGTGACCTAGCAGGGAGGATGGATTTTCTTCAGAAAATACGGCAGTTTAAGTAATTTTATTATGAATTGCTTTATATAGCACCGCCATATTCCTTAGCGCTGTACAATGGGTAAGCAGGACAAGCAGTACATCATGTAACAAGGAGTTTACAATCTAGAAGGAGGAGTGGAGGAGATTACACAAGAGGTACCCCAGTGACAAAATAAGTGATTACCGGGCATATACACAAAGCGACCCAGGGGTAACAGGGTGATGGGCCTTGGAAGGGAAAGGAAGTTTTACTTTACTGAGAGGGTGGTAGATAAGTGTAACGGTCTCCAAGCAGAAGCGGTAGAGACTAACAAAGCGAGGGAAACATGCACGGGTGAGGCATATGGAAAAATAAGGTTCACACTTTTTTTTAGGTTTTTTTTTAAATACCTTCATTTTAATTACAATAAATAATAATAATAATAAAAATAATTTGCTTCATTGGTTTCTTGCCATTGATTTCTATCTTTAGAACGCACTGATTTCTACTCCATTCCCTTCACAAGATGGCGGCTTGGAACTGACGACCGGAAGCGCGTCATCATGCAGCGGAAGTGCGGCGGTGCCAGTCAGGGCTGGGCAGTGGAGATAACGGGATCGAAGGAAGCGGAAGTGATCAGGTGAGCGGAGATCCGCTATGTGTGTCCCGTACTGCTAGGACTGTACACCGAGAGGTATTAATATACGTCATTAGGGGCAGTTCATTGTTAGGAATATACCCCGGGAGAGGCCTGCTTCTAGTAAACATTTACCTATAGGGGCAATTTACTGGTAAGAATTACAGTGGGAGGGGTAGATTCATATAAAAAGCTGGGAAATATACCACAGGAGGGGGCAGATCCCGGCATTTAAATATAAATGCATACGGGCAGTGTACCTCTAGGAATATACCCCAGGAGGGGGCAGATCCCGGCATGTAAATATAAATGCATACGGGCGGTGTACCTCTAGGAATATACCCCAGGAGGGGGCAGATCCCGGCATTTAAATATAAATGCATACGGGCAGTGTACCTCTAGGAATATACCCCAGGAGGGGGCAGATCCCGGCATTTAAATATAAATGCATACGGGCGGTGTACCTCTAGGAATATACCCCAGGAGGGGGCAGATCCCGGTATGTAAATATAAATGCATACGGGCGGTGTACCTCTAGGAATATACCCCAGGAGGGGGCAGATCCCGGCATGTAAATATAAATGCATACGGGCAGTGTACCTCTAGGAATATACCCCAGGAGGGGGCAGATCCCAGCATGTAAATATAAATGCATACGGGTGGTGTACCTCTAGGTATATACCCCAGGAGGGGCAGATCCCGGTATGTAAATATAAATGCATACGGGCGGTGTACCTCTAGGAATATACCCCAGGAGGGGGCAGATCCCAGCATGTAAATATAAATGCATACAGGCAGTGTACCTCTAGGAATATACCCCAGGAGGGGGCAGATCCCGGCATTTAAATATAAATGCATACAGGCAGTGTACCTCTAGGAATATACCCCAGGAGGGGGCAGATCCCGGTATGTAAATATAAATGCATACGGGCGGTGTACCTCTAGGAATATACCCCAGGAGGGGGCAGATCCCGGCATTTAAATATAAATGCATACAGGCAGTGTACCTCTAGGAATATACCCCAGGAGGGGGCAGATCCCGGCATGTAAATATAAATGCATACGGGCGGTGTACCTCTAGGAATATACCCCAGGAGGGGCAGATCCCGGTATGTAAATATAAATGCATACGGGCGGTGTACCTCTAGGAATATACCCCAGGAGGGGCAGATCCCGGCATGTAAATATAAATGCATACGGGCAGTGTACCTCTAGGAATATACCCCAGGAGGGGGCAGATCCCGGTATGTAAATATAAATGCATACGGGCGGTGTACCTCTAGGAATATACCCCAGGAGGGGGCAGATCCCGGCATGTAAATATAAATGCATACGGGCAGTGTACCTCTAGGAATATACCCCAGGAGGGGGCAGATCCCGGCATGTAAATATAAATGCATACGGGCGGTGTACCTCTAGGAATATACCCCAGGAGGGGGCAGATCCCGACATGTAAATATAAATGCATACGGGCGGTGTACCTCTAGGAATATACCCCAGGAGGGGCAGATCCCGGCATGTAAATATAAATGCATACGGGCAGTGTACCTCTAGGAATATACCCCAGGAGGGGGCAGATCCCGGCATGTAAATATAAATGCATACGGGCGGTGTACCTCTAGGAATATACCCCAGGAGGGGGCAGATCCCGGCATGTAAATATAAATGCATACGGGCGGTGTACCTCTAGGAATATACCCCAGGAGGGGGCAGATCCCGGCATTTAAATATAAATGCATACGGGCAGTGTACCTCTAGGAATATACCCCAGGAGGGGGCAGATCCCGGCATTTAAATATAAATGCATACGGGCGGTGTACCTCTAGGAATATACCCCAGGAGGGGGCAGATCCCGGTATGTAAATATAAATGCATACGGGCGGTGTACCTCTAGGAATATACCCCAGGAGGGGGCAGATCCCGGTATGTAAATATAAATGCATACGGGCGGTGTACCTCTAGGAATATACCCCAGGAGGGGCAGATCCCGGCATGTAAATATAAATGCATACGGGCAGTGTACCTCTAGGAATATACCCCAGGAGGGGGCAGATCCCAGCATGTAAATATAAATGCATACGGGTGGTGTACCTCTAGGTATATACCCCAGGAGGGGCAGATCCCGGTATGTAAATATAAATGCATACGGGCGGTGTACCTCTAGGAATATACCCCAGGAGGGGGCAGATCCCGGCATTTAAATATAAATGCATACAGGCAGTGTACCTCTAGGAATATACCCCAGGAGGGGGCAGATCCCGGCATGTAAATATAAATGCATACGGGCGGTGTACCTCTAGGAATATACCCCAGGAGGGGCAGATCCCGGTATGTAAATATAAATGCATACGGGCGGTGTACCTCTAGGAATATACCCCAGGAGGGGCAGATCCCGGCATGTAAATATAAATGCATACGGGCAGTGTACCTCTAGGAATATACCCCAGGAGGGGGCAGATCCCGGCATGTAAATATAAATGCATACGGGCAGTGTACCTCTAGGAATATACCCCAGGAGGGGGCAGATCCCGGCATTTAAATATAAATGCATACGGGCAGTGTACCTCTAGGAATATACCCCAGGAGGGGGCAGATCCCGGCATTTAAATATAAATGCATACGGGCGGTGTACCTCTAGGAATATACCCCAGGAGGGGGCAGATCCCGGTATGTAAATATAAATGCATACGGGCGGTGTACCTCTAGGAATATACCCCAGGAGGGGGCAGATCCCGGTATGTAAATATAAATGCATACGGGCGGTGTACCTCTAGGAATATACCCCAGGAGGGGCAGATCCCGGCATGTAAATATAAATGCATACGGGCAGTGTACCTCTAGGAATATACCCCAGGAGGGGGCAGATCCCAGCATGTAAATATAAATGCATACGGGTGGTGTACCTCTAGGAATATACCCCAGGAGGGGGCAGATCCCGGCATTTAAATATAAATGCATACGGGCGGTGTACCTCTAGGTATATACCCCAGGAGGGGCAGATCCCGGTATGTAAATATAAATGCATACGGGCGGTGTACCTCTAGGAATATACCCCAGGAGGGGGCAGATCCCGGCATTTAAATATAAATGCATACAGGCAGTGTACCTCTAGGAATATACCCCAGGAGGGGGCAGATCCCGGCATGTAAATATAAATGCATACGGGCGGTGTACCTCTAGGAATATACCCCAGGAGGGGCAGATCCCGGTATGTAAATATAAATGCATACGGGCGGTGTACCTCTAGGAATATACCCCAGGAGGGGCAGATCCCGGCATGTAAATATAAATGCATACGGGCAGTGTACCTCTAGGAATATACCCCAGGAGGGGGCAGATCCCGGTATGTAAATATAAATGCATACGGGCGGTGTACCTCTAGGAATATACCCCAGGAGGGGGCAGATCCCGGCATGTAAATATAAATGCATACGGGCAGTGTACCTCTAGGAATATACCCCAGGAGGGGGCAGATCCCGGCATGTAAATATAAATGCATACGGGCGGTGTACCTCTAGGAATATACCCCAGGAGGGGGCAGATCCCGACATGTAAATATAAATGCATACGGGCGGTGTACCTCTAGGAATATACCCCAGGAGGGGCAGATCCCGGCATGTAAATATAAATGCATACGGGCAGTGTACCTCTAGGAATATACCCCAGGAGGGGGCAGATCCCGGCATGTAAATATAAATGCATACGGGCGGTGTACCTCTAGGAATATACCCCAGGAGGGGGCAGATCCCGGCATGTAAATATAAATGCATACGGGCGGTGTACCTCTAGGAATATACCCCAGGAGGGGGCAGATCCCGGCATTTAAATATAAATGCATACGGGCAGTGTACCTCTAGGAATATACCCCAGGAGGGGGCAGATCCCGGCATTTAAATATAAATGCATACGGGCGGTGTACCTCTAGGAATATACCCCAGGAGGGGGCAGATCCCGGTATGTAAATATAAATGCATACGGGCGGTGTACCTCTAGGAATATACCCCAGGAGGGGGCAGATCCCGGTATGTAAATATAAATGCATACGGGCGGTGTACCTCTAGGAATATACCCCAGGAGGGGCAGATCCCGGCATGTAAATATAAATGCATACGGGCAGTGTACCTCTAGGAATATACCCCAGGAGGGGGCAGATCCCAGCATGTAAATATAAATGCATACGGGTGGTGTACCTCTAGGTATATACCCCAGGAGGGGCAGATCCCGGTATGTAAATATAAATGCATACGGGCGGTGTACCTCTAGGAATATACCCCAGGAGGGGGCAGATCCCGGCATTTAAATATAAATGCATACAGGCAGTGTACCTCTAGGAATATACCCCAGGAGGGGGCAGATCCCGGCATGTAAATATAAATGCATACGGGCGGTGTACCTCTAGGAATATACCCCAGGAGGGGCAGATCCCGGTATGTAAATATAAATGCATACGGGCGGTGTACCTCTAGGAATATACCCCAGGAGGGGCAGATCCCGGCATGTAAATATAAATGCATACGGGCAGTGTACCTCTAGGAATATACCCCAGGAGGGGGCAGATCCCGGTATGTAAATATAAATGCATACGGGCGGTGTACCTCTAGGAATATACCCCAGGAGGGGGCAGATCCCGGCATGTAAATATAAATGCATACGGGCAGTGTACCTCTAGGAATATACCCCAGGAGGGGGCAGATCCCGGCATGTAAATATAAATGCATACGGGCGGTGTACCTCTAGGAATATACCCCAGGAGGGGGCAGATCCCGACATGTAAATATAAATGCATACGGGCGGTGTACCTCTAGGAATATACCCCA
The DNA here is from genome assembly GCF_027358695.1 of Spea bombifrons. Taxonomy (NCBI): domain Eukaryota; kingdom Metazoa; phylum Chordata; class Amphibia; order Anura; family Pelobatidae; genus Spea; species Spea bombifrons. Next base: position 141,080,063 of record NC_071088.1, on the reverse strand, counting down.
GGAGGGGCAGATCCCGGCATGTAAATATAAATGCATACGGGCAGTGTACCTCTAGGAATATACCCCAGGAGGGGGCAGATCCCGGCATGTAAATATAAATGCATACGGGCGGTGTACCTCTAGGAATATACCCCAGGAGGGGGCAGATCCCGGCATGTAAATATAAATGCATACGGGTGGTGTACCTCTAGGAATATACCCCAGGAGGGGGCAGATCCCGGCATGTAAATATAAATGCATACGGGCGGTGTACCTCTAGGAATATACCCCAGGAGGGGCAGATCCCGGCATGTAAATATAAATGCATACGGGCAGTGTACCTCTAGGAATATACCCCAGGAGGGGGCAGATCCCGGCATGTAAATATAAATGCATACGGGCGGTGTACCTCTAGGAATATACCCCAGGAGGGGGCAGATCCCGGCATGTAAATATAAATGCATACGGGTGGTGTACCTCTAGGTATATACCCCAGGAGGGGGCAGATCCCGGTATATGATCCTCGTGCCACTCGGTCAGGGAAATCCCAGCTCACAGAAATATCAATAAATGGTCGCAGGAATGCAGTATTTTACCCAAAACTGCGTGGTCGGGACCTGTTTGTAACGAAGACGGCGGCGTCTGGGCTGCCCGGCCCGGGGGGAGTAGTATCTACATACAGGATGAATACATTCTGTTACAAGAAGCTCCTCGTTACTCTGCGCTGCTGCGCATGTCAGTGCCTCGCTGAGAACCTTGTCTCGTTGCAGGGTCTGTCTGTCTCCCCAGAGGATGAGCGGCTCCTCCTCCACTTATCAGGTGAGTGTCACTCATTTTAAGCCAATCAGGCTTCAGGCAATCAAGCGGCGCCGAGTATCCCCCCCTCGCGGTAAGCGGCGCCGAGTATCCCCCCCTCGCGGTAAGCGACGCCGTGTATCCCCCCCCTCGCGGTAAGCGTCGCCGAGTATCCCCCCCTCGCGGTAAGCGTCGCCGAGTATCCCCCCCTCGCAGTAAGCGTCGCCGAGTATCCCCCCCCCTCGCGGTAAGCGTCGCCGAGTATCCCCCCCTCGCGGTAAGTGTCGCCGAGTATCCCCCCCTCGCGGTAAGCGTCGCCGAGTATCCCCCCCTCGCGGTAAGCGGCGCTGAGTATCCCCCCCCCTCGCGGTAAGCGACGCCGTGTATCCCCCCCTCACGGTAAGCGCTGCCGAGTATCCCCCCTCGCGGTAAGCGCTGCCGAGTATCCCCCCTCGCGGTAAGCCGCGCCGAGTATCCCCCCTCGCGGTAAACGCTGCCGAGTATCCCCCCTCGCGGTAAGCGTTGCTGAGTATCCCCCCTCGCGGTAAGCCGCGCCGAGTATCCCCCCTCGCGGTAAGCGACGCCGTGTATCCCCCCCTCGCTGTAAGCCGCGCCGAGTATCGCCCCCTCGCGGTAAGCGTTGCCGAGTATCCCCCCCTCGCTGTAAGCCGCGCCGAGTATCGCCCCCTCGCGGTAAGCGTCGCCGAGTATCCCCCCTCGCGGTAAGCGCTGCCGAGTATCCCCCCCTCGCTGTAAGCCGCGCCGAGTAGCCAATGCGCCGAGTATCCCATGCGCAGCTCCTCTCTGAGGATTAACTCCAGCTGGCGTCTCTTTGTCTCAGCTCCTCGGTGACCATGTCGGGATCTCTGAGTGAGAAGAGCCCAGCGTCTGCACTCACTCTCAGCCTTCTCTCGTCTCACCATGACCTCCTGTCGCCCAAGAGCCGGCAGATCTACAGCCACGCCGACCTGGTCAGCGCCGAACTCGGCGGCGGGGCTCCCGCTGACCGCCTCAACCCCAAGTGGCTGAAAGAAGGTCAGAACCAGCTGCGCAAAGCGGCGGAGAATGGGAAGGAAGACCAGAACTGCAACCCGGATCCCGAGAGCGGCAACAAGGACTGGGCCAATCGGAACCAGGAGAAGGATGAAAAGGAGACGCACCTGGGAGACGTCGAGGCTCTGAACTGCGCCAACCTGAGTGCCCGACTCGGCTCTCCTCTGCTTATCCAGGAGCGAGACGACGACGAGGAGGACCTGACCCCCGGCCGCAGCGAGCTGACCGACCCCATCACCACCGAAATGTCCGAACCCAGCTCCGACTTGCTGGCCGCGCAGGAGAGCGGCGGCAAAGAGTCCGCCGAAGGTCCGAGGGAGGGGGGCCGCAGTGCCAGTCTGCTGTTTGGAATGAGGAACACGGCTGGGAGTGATGAGGACTCTAGCTGGGCGACGCTGTCCCAGGGAAGCCCGTCCTACGGCTCGCCGGATGACACAGGTAGGAGAGCGGTGGTGCTAGCGGTGGCGTAACGGGACTGCTCGTGGGGGGTTTGGTGCGTCTCCGGGCTCCTGTACCAGCGTGGTCTTCGTTAACTCCCGACAGATTGCTTCTGGACACGGAACTCCATGGAGACCGACTCGGATTTGCCCTCGGGGTGGATGAGGGTGCAGGACACTTCGGGGACGTATTACTGGCACGTTCCCACCGGGACCACTCAGTGGGAGCCCCCGTCCGATTTCTGCAACGGGGAGCATAAGGTGTACGCCCCTTCCACGGAGCAGACCCCCACGGAGGAGCTGGAGGTAAGAAGTCTGCGTTTGGGGGGGGCGGCGAGAAACTGCATAAAACGTGAAAAAAATGGAATTTCAGTGGAATATCCATGAATCCTCCCTGATTTACTCCTACAGATCTTTATTTACATTTTTTACTAACCCTCCACGCCCGTGCTCACACTCAGTCCCGTGCTCACACTCAGTCCCGTGCTCACACTCAGGCCCGTGCTCACACTCACGCAAATAATGCTGCTAAACTGGCGCTAGATACGGACATGCCTGCGCCCCGCGCTGCTCTGTGTGAATACGCTAACGGTTTTATTCCTCCCCAGGCCATGTCGCAGGAGGACTTCTCTGACGTCAGCCGGCATGATCTGGAGGACGCAGCTTTACACATGAGCTCCATGAGCATTAGGTGAGTGTGATGGGTTTCACCGTGTGGGGGGTCCCGGGTCATTTAGTCGCCAGCAGACCTCAGTGTTTGCCGACTGATGCCCTTCGTTGATTGGGTATTAGGAGGGGAGTGGGCGGAACCATTCTCACCGCCGGTCCCAGCGCGGCGCCATTCTCACCGCCGGTCCCAGCGCGGCGCTGCTGGTTTCCATTCGGGCTGCTCTCTAATCCTTGTATCTTTTTTCAGCTCCTCACAGCCTGAGGATGAAAAGGAGTCTCATCTGGCGAGCGATCCCAGCGCACAGGTTTGTGTCCGTCTGTCGGCCCGTCTGTACGTGACGCCGACCTTGCCTCCCCTCGTTTCCCCCGTCGCCTCCCCTCGTTTCCCCCCTCGCCTCCCCTCTTTTCCCCCCTCGTTTCCCCGCTTACCGGTGTTCCTGGTGGTCTGTCTCTTTCAGAGTTTCGCCGTGCAGTCCCTCGGGTGGGTTGAGATGACGGAAGACGATTTGGCTCCCGGGAAGAGCAGCGTTGCAGTAAACGGCTGCATCCGCCAGTTATCGCTTCATACGCAGAGCCTGACGCAGGTGAGATCCGCGTGTCCCGTGACGCACACGCATCGTCGCAGGTTTATATGTCGCCTGTATGTTCAGGAGCCGGCTGATCACTGATGCGACCCCTATCCGCCCCCCCCCCCCCCGGTCCCTGCAGGTATTCCGGTCTCTTGTCAGCAAACATCGGCGCATCTCCTGCGATATCCTCAGCCGCCACATTATGTGTATTAAAAGTGCCTGTCTGCCCCCCCACGTCCTCCTTCCCAACCCGTCTCCACCCCCAACGCCCGTCTCCCCTCCCCCACATCCGCCTCCCCCACCCGTCTCCCCCCGCCGTTGGGTGCATTTCTGGTAATTTAGGTGCTGTCGTCTCTCAGGGCCAGGACATGCTGCTGGTTCTGGATCAGGACTCGCTGAATCTCTTTGACCCTTCGGGTCAGAATCTACTCCACTCGCAGCCGATTGTCAGCATCCGCGTGTGGGGAGTGGGGAGAGACGACGGCAGGTGAGAGATGGTCCTGGGGAGGGGATTGTTTGTGGCCCCCTGGAGCCCCTGTGTGCGATGCAGACTTTTTTGTGCTTTTAAGTATCTTTTCTGTGTTCTAAAGCTCTAATTCTTGTGCTTTTCACGCTGCTGATGGACGCAGGGAGAGGTACGTTAAATGCGCATGTTCATACTAAGTGATTTGGATTATGGGGGGCCGCGGGGGGCGTGAAATGTCCGTCAGTCTCCTGCATTCCTGTCCGTTTTCCGATCTCCCTGCAGAGACTTTGCTTATGTTGCGAGAGACAAGTTGACCCAGTTGCTGAAATGCCACGTGTTCCGCTGCGAGGCGCCGGCCAAAGCCATAGCGACGGCGCTTCACGGGGTCTGCTCTCGGGTGAGTAACACTCCGGCCCATGCACGGCATCTCGGGTTTTAAATCCTTGGCTTAAACCCTGGCTGGGGCGGACATTTTTCTGAGTTTTGTCAGATTCTCCCGGTTGTTTGTCGGTCACCAGCGTCTCGGGAAGGATTTTCTTTGCCGTCGCTGCACTTTACTCTTTCCTTTCAGATAATGGCTGAGAGACGAAGCACTCGCTCTATAATGGACGGCCTCTTTTTGGATCAGTCCAGATTGGTGGATATACCTTTTCAAGGTACTTACATTGGCTTTGTGTGCCTCTTTGTGCCTCCTGCCTCTTGCCCCCGCCCTCTTTGCGCTGCCTCCCTCTGGCTCCCGCCCTCCCTGCGCCGCCTGCCTCTGGCCCCCGCCCTCTTTGTGTCGCCTGCCTCTGGCCCCTGCCCGCCTTCTTTGTGCCGCCTGCCTCTGGCTCCCGCCCTCTTTGTGCCTCCTGCCTCTGGCTCCCGCCCTCTTTGTGCCGCCTGCCTCTGGCCCCCGTTCGCTCTTTTCGGGCCACCTCCCTCTGACCCCCGCCCTCTTTGCGCTCCGTGTATCTCGGGCTCCATCTCCACTTTAGCCATTTTTGTCTTCACTCCACAGTTGAGTTTCCTGCTCCAAAGAATGATCTGGTTCAGGGCTTTCATGTCTTCTATCTGGGAGGCGTTCCCGTCGCTAGACCTGTTGGTGAGTTCATGGATCTGACTTCTGCTCTGTCTGTGGGAACCCGTCAGAGGTCATGTTGGTGACAGACGCGGAGTCCTTGTGGCTGATGCTCTCCAGATATGTGTCTGCGTGTCTCACAGATGCCGTCTCTTTCAGGAATGGACGTCATTAATGACACCCTGCAGACAGCTCTCAGCACCTGTAAATCCAACTGGATTCTAGTGACCGTCAATGTAGCCTCAGCCACGGTCACCATAATAAGCCAGCAGGTACAGGGCTGAATTGGTGACTGGCGGCAGGGGTTGTTGTGTTGGGGTTTCTGCTGACTGATAGCGGGGCAGGTGTGAGTGGTATTGGGTTCCATTGACTGGTAGCAGGGCTGGTGCAAATGGTGTTGGGGTTTCTGCTGACTGGTAGCGGGGCAGGTGCGAGTGGTATTGGGTTCCATTGACAGCCGGGTAGGTGCTAGTGGTATTGGGTTCCATTGACTGGTGGCGGGGCAGGTGCGAGTGGTATTGGGTTCCATTGACTGGTAGTTGGGTAGGCGTCAGTGGTATTGGGTTCCCTTGACTGGTAGTTGGGTAGGCGTCAGTGGTATTGGGTTCCCTTGACTGGTAGTTGGGTAGATGTGAGTGGTATTGGGTTCCATTGACTAGTAGTTGGGTAGGTGTGGGTGGTATTGGGTTCCATTGACTGGTAGTTGGGTAGGCGTCAGTGGTATTGGGTTCCATTGACTGGTAGTTGGGTAGATGTGAGTGGTATTGGGTTCCATTGACTGGCAGTTGGGTAGATGTGAGTGGTATTGGGTTCCATTGACTGGTAGTTGGGTAGGCGCCAGTGGTATTGGGTTCCATTAACTGGTAGTCGGGGAGGTGTGAGTGGTATTGGGTTCCATTGACTGGTAGTTGGGTAGGCGTCAGTGGTATTGGATTCCATTGACTTGTAGTTGGGGAGGTGTGAGTGGTATTGGGTTCCATTGACTGGTAGTTGGGAAGGTGTGAGTGGTATTGGATTCCATTGACTTGTAGTTGGGGAGGTGTGAGTGGTATTGGGTTCCATTGACTGGTAGTTGGGTAGATGTGAGTGGTATTGGGTTCCATTGACTGGCAGTTGGGTAGATGTGAGTGGTATTGGGTTCCATTGACTGGTAGTTGGGTAGGCGTCAGTGGTATTGGGTTCCTTTGACTGCTAGTTGGGTAGATGTGAGTGGCATTGGGTTCCATTGACTGGTAGTTGGGGAGGTGTGAGTGGTATTGGATTCCATTGACTTGTAGTTGGGGAGGTGTGAGTGGTATTGGGTTCCATTGACTGGTAGTTGGGGAGGTGTGAGTGGTATTGGATTCCATTGACTTGTAGTTGGGGAGGTGTGAGTGGTATTGGGTTCCATTGACTGGTAGTTGGGTAGGCGTCAGTGGTATTGGGTTCCATTAACTGGTAGTCGGGGAGGTGTGAGTGGTATTGGGTTCCATTGACTGGTAGTTGGGTAGGCGTCAGTGGTATTGGATTCCATTGACTTGTAGTTGGGGAGGTGTGAGTGGTATTGGGTTCCATTGACTGGTAGTTGGGAAGGTGTGAGTGGTATTGGATTCCATTGACTTGTAGTTGGGGAGGTGTGAGTGGTATTGGGTTCCATTGACTGGTAGTTGGGTAGATGTGAGTGGTATTGGGTTCCATTGACTGGCAGTTGGGTAGATGTGAGTGGTATTGGGTTCCATTGACTGGTAGTTGGGTAGGCGTCAGTGGTATTGGGTTCCTTTGACTGCTAGTTGGGTAGATGTGAGTGGCATTGGGTTCCATTGACTGGTAGTTGGGGAGGTGTGAGTGGTATTGGATTCCATTGACTTGTAGTTGGGGAGGTGTGAGTGGTATTGGGTTCCATTGACTGGTAGTTGGGGAGGTGTGAGTGGTATTGGATTCCATTGACTTGTAGTTGGGGAGGTGTGAGTGGTATTGGGTTCCATTGACTGGTAGTTGGGAAGGTGTGAGTGGTATTGGGTTCCATTGACTGGTAGTTGGGGAGGTGTGAGTGGTATTGGAGTCCATTGATATGTAGTTGGGGAGGTGTGAGTGGGATTGGGTTCCATTGACTGGTAGTTGGGGAGGTATGAGTGGTATTAGGTTCCATTGACTGGAAGCGGGGCAGGTGCGAGTGGTATTAGGCTCCGTTTACTGGTAGGGGGTATTTGGGGTTCCACTCTGAGAGATCTCTGTATGTGATATTGGGGGATGTCTCGTCATCGGGAGATGAACTTCTGCTCTGTAGACATGTCATTGTTCTTACTCCTTCCTGCAGACAGAGGAGACGCTCAGTGAGTGCCGAGTGAGGTTCCTCTCGTTCATGGGGGTTGGAAGAGATGTCCACACGTTTGCGTTCATCATGGCTGAGGCTCCGGGGATTTTTACATGTCACATGTTCTGGTGTGAACCTAACGCAGCCCACCTGTCTGAGGCGGTGCAGGCCGCCTGTATGGTAAGGATCACGTTGTGTTCTCCTTTGAGGTCCCCGGTAAGATCCAGCGAGACGCTCACAGACCCTAATATCGCGTCACTGGAGTATTTATTTACATAAAGAGTTTGGGATCTCAGGGACCCTCCTATCGTAACACTACAGTGAAGAACCGTTAGTTTGGGGTCGGATAATCTCTGTAATAATCCGGTAAAGATATGTTAGTTTGGGGTCGGATAATCTCTGTTGTAATCCGGTAAAGATCCGTTAGTTTGGGGTTGGATAATCTCTGTAATAATCCGGTAAAGATCCGTTAGTTTGGGGTTGGATAATCTCTGTAATAATCCGGTAAAGATCCGTTAGTTTGGGGTTGGATAATCTCTGTAATAATCCGGTAAAAATCCGTTAGTTTGGGGTCGGATAATCTCTAATAATCTGGTAAAGATCCGTTAGTTTGGAGCCAGATAGTCCGGTAAAGATCCGTTAGTTTGGGGTCGGATAATCCGGTAAAGATCCGTTAGTTTGGGGTCGGATAATCCGGTAAAGATCCGTTAGTTTGGGGTCGGATAATCCGGTAAAGATCCGTTAGTTTGGGGTCGGATAATCTCTAATAATCTGGTACAGATCCGTTAGTTTGGGGTCGGATAATCCGGTAAAGATCCGTTAGTTTGGGGTCGGATAATCCGGTAAAGATCCGTTAGTTTGGGGTCGGATAATCCGGTAAAGATCCATTAGTTTGGGGTCAGATAATCTCTAATAATCCGGTAAATTCTGTTATGTGATGGTTTATTTGGTTATTTTTTACTGACCGTTGCTCCTCTCTCTTTTTTCTTCTTGCCCGCTCTTTCCCTCTCCTCCTCCTCCTCTTCCTCCCATTCCCTCTCTGGTGCTGTTCCCTTACACAACATTTCATCCTGTTCCCTCCTTGTCTGTATGTCCCCCCTCCCATTCCACTTTTGTACCTAATCTCACACCTCCACCCCTGATGCCTCTCTCCCCGCACCCCGTCTCGCTCTCTCCCCGCGCCCCGTCTCGCTCTCTCCCCGCGCCCCGTCTCGCTCTCTCTTCCCTCCCTCTCGTTAGCTGCGGTATCAGAAGTGTCTGGATGCGCGGCCGCTGGGCTCGTCCTGCCTCCCCACTCCTCCTGCCGACTCGGTGGCTCGCAGAGTGGGCTCCAGCGTACGCAGGGGAGTGCAGTCTCTGCTCGGCTCTTTCAAACCCAAACGCCCCGGAGGGCAGACGCCGTGACCTTGTGGGATTAGGCCGTTGTCCTCCCCTCTTCTGTGCTTCCTTTTGGTCTCTCCCGTTAAACATCGTGGGCCAAACGGGCAGCACAGTTTGTATGAAGTCGTGTATCCCGTGTAATGACAACAAGGCACTCCAGGCTCTGGGTTACCGTTAGATGCCTAGAAGCCTTTTGAGTGGCAATAGGGCCCTCGGGGGCTGCCGTTCCCACCCCGCTCCCCCTCCTCTGGGAGGTATGGTTAGTAGTCGTGTCTGTGATAGTGTGAGTGTGTGTGCGCTATAGACACTCCTGCTATAGGCTCCGCGGGGTACTAATGCTGCTGACCCCGTAATGTCCTGCTATAATCTCATGCCATAGCGTGCTGTGTCGGGGGGCAGCTCTGGGTCGGGGGCAGAAAGGCTCTGATGGCGTTATATGCTCACATGGCAGCAGAGAATCTGCATCACCTGAAAAGGGATCTGATCTTTCCAGTTCCCCTGCCCTGATTTATACCGATATATCGACCCAAATAAATGAGTCTTAACGTCTGGCTAGGAGGGGCTTCGTGCCACCCTATGGGGGGCAATAAGGGGTCAATTGCTGAGCAATCAGGGATGACCCTCTACCTCCCTGAATACACCTACAGAGAGACTTATAGCCGACACCCCCCCACTGACTGATCGCATCCTACCCCCCCTGCAGACTGATCGCGCGCACCCCAGGAAACCCCCCCGCAGACAGATGTCACCTTACCCCCGCAGGCTGATCGTCGCGCCCCCCCAGGAAACCCCCCCCGCAGATTGATCGCATCCCCCCCGCAGACTGATCGCGCGCACCCCAGGAACCCCCCCGCAGATTGATCGCACCCCCCCCTGCAGACTGATCGCACGCACCCCAGGAAACCCCCCCCGCAGACTGATCGCATCCTAACCCCCCCGCAGACTGATCGCATCCTAACCCCTCCCCTGCAGACTGATCGCACTCCTGCGCAGTAGCGATAGGATTTATATCATTTCCGTGTAAACCAATAATCTCTCCTCTGCTTCGGAATCGCGGCGGACGCGGCGGACGCCATTCAGACGCGGAGAATTCACTACGCCGGTGATTCTCCCCTTCCAGGCCTCCTCGGATCACCCATCGCTCTTTTTGCACTAAATAGAAACCCGAGAGAGCGTCGGAGAGCTGAGAGCGTTTGCTCCGACGCGTTGTCTGACGTAAGCACCGCACCCCAGGGGGGTTATTGTGTTGTCGTGTAGTGATTGTGTTACTTTTATGTTTTCACTGCGTATCCAGCGCTGCGTGCAACACGGAACGTGTGATTTCAGCTCCCCCCCGTCTAATGGGAAGGTGTTCTAGGTTCTCTGCGTGGCCTCGTCTGACACCGATCTGATGCCGCCTGAGTCTCTCGCTGACTTAGTAATACCCGGAACCTTTCGACGGGTTTGGGGTCAGGCTGAGGAGCGCGTTCTGTCTCTGGGTCCTTCTTCTTGTAACTCTGACATCTTTTCTGTTCTGTCGTCTGTAAGGCTAGTAGCTCTGCTGCCATCTTGACGTTCCAGGTTGCCACGGAACACGTGGGTTCTATGGTACCATTAGGAATTAGCCCCGATGCCCACGTTATCCTCATGAGCCGGATCAGTACCCTGCGTGAGGCTTTTTGCTCTGCTGCCAGCTTGATGTTCCGGGTTGGATATGTCGGGATGCCGCGGAACGTGTGGGTTGTATGGTTCCATTAGGAATTAGCCCCGATGCCCCCGTTATCCTCGTGAGCCGGATCAGTACCCTGCGTGAGGCTTTTTGCTCTGCTGCCATCTTCGATGTACTAGAGCCGGATCCGTACGTGGCATTAGCAGCTCTGCTGCCGTATTTATGTTCTAGAGCAGGATGAGAACTTTATGCAAAATAAGTAGTTGTATGCCAGCTCTAGAACGGTATGATTATTGTATATGGGATATAACTGGATCAAATAAACACTAAAACCCCCTCACTGGGTTATAACCTCGAGCCCCATGTGAGCCGCGTGTCGTCTTCTACCTAACTCAATAAACCCGTAACCAACCAATGAGTACGTCTGGTCTCTCCCTGCGCGCCGACCGCCGGCCCGGCGGATACTCTGCTGCTGTCACTCACTGCCGCCTTTTATACATCCAGCCCCCCCCCCCCGTCCTAATGCTAATTAGATTTCATTTGTTGAATTTAATTACCCCCTGGGTGGCCTGACCAGAGGTCTATAAGGGGCAGAATTGCCACTAATGCCCCTCACTATTTTAAGTCCATTGCCGTTTGTTCCACCCAGACTGTCTCTCCTGTCGCAGACATTTCTAATATCTGCAAAATTACACCCCAGAGCGCCGAGACCTTCTGTAAAATCACTGATAAAAAGTGCGGGCCCCCATACTGACCCCCCGAGGGGCCCCGCTAGCGGCGAGTCCTTCCTCTGAATATACCCCGCTAGCCCCAACCTTCTGCCTCCTGTCACTCGGCCACCGCCTCATCCAGTCAGCCCACAGACTCCACTTTGTCTTCTATGGGGGGTAGATTGGAAAGCATTATTGAATTGCCCCCGCCCATGCGTGTCAGCCCTTTCATTTCATTGGGAGCTCTTTCCTGCCACTGATTGGCTGCTTCAAGCAGGTGAAGCTGTCTCGAAAGGTCTGGAGCTGCAACTTCTAAAGGTAAGTGAATTTTGACAGAGATTGATTGCTGGTGGGGCTGCCCCCTAATATGTATTATGTAGATAAAGCGCTCCCCCCCATCTATAATATTACCCAATCACAAAACAAACGACTTCTCATCTCCCTGCACCTGACTTGAGCCTTTAACCATTTGTGTCTCTGTCTTCCATTGATGTCTCTGTGGAATTCCTTCACCTCTCGGGCTCCTTTCTGCTCCAGTAACCATTCTACGTTATTTCATCCCAATCCATACAGGGCGTCCAACCTCCGGCCCTCCAGCTGCTGTAGGACTACATCTCCCATAATGCTCTTCGGCTGAGGAGTATGGGAGATGTAGCCCTGGGCTCAAGGGCTGCAGCTTGGACACCCCTGTCCTAAAACGACCACAATTTTAAAACTTAGCGTTAATGTTTTTAACTTCATAGACGTGAAGAACCCCCCCCCCCGTGTCATCTGTGAGACGTGAATTAGAATTTTATTTTTCTTTTATGCGAATCAAAGCGGGAAATTATTTGGAATTAAAAACATTTAACAAAGTGAGCTGTGAGAAATGATTCCATGCAGATCATAAAACATGGACCCCGGCCTTAATCAGTGGATGTGGGATCAATACGTCAGTCGTCGGGAGAAGACCCCTCAATGACCTCCGATGGAATTGCGGTGATTGTGCCCTCAGTGTTTACGAGGTCAAAAAGCGCATCACCGGAGCCTGATCCTTCGACGGATGAGGTTTCTGTATCGGTGGGATGAGGAGATCCGGTAGACGCTGCGGTCGACGTTGAGGCTTCGCTTGGATTCCTGGTGACCTCGGAATTATTTGATGATGTAGGAGTAAATGTGACCTCAGGGTTTACCGGATATAAAAAGTCATCACCAGAGCCTGATCCTTCGACGGATGAGGTTTTTGTATCGGTGGGATGAGGAGATCCGGTAGACGCTGTGGTCGACGTTGAGGCTTCGCTTGGAATCCCGGTGACCTCGGAATTATTTGATGATGTAGGAGTAAACGTGGCCTCAGGGTTTACCGGATATAAGAAGTCATCACCGGAGCCTGATCCTTCGACGGATGAGGTTTTTGTATCGGTGGGATGAGGAGATCCGGTAGACGCTGTGGTCGACGTTGAGGCTTCGCTTGGAATCCCGGTGACCTCGGAATTATTTGATGATGTAGGAGTAAACGTGGCCTCAGGGTTTACCGGATATAAGAAGTCATCACCGGAGCCTGATCCTTCGATGGATGAGGTTTTTGTATCGGTGGGATGAGGAGATCCCGTAGACGCTGCGGTTGACGGTTTGGCTTCGCTTGGAATCCCGGTGACCTCAGAATTATTTGATGATGTAGGAGTAAATGTGACCTCAGGGTATACAGTATATAAAAAGTCATCACCAGAGCCTGACTCTTCGGAGGATGAAGAATCAGATATCGTGGACATGTTGGGAGACTCATGTGGTATTTCGGACGTGGTGGAGGCTTCTCTTGGAATGGCTTCCGTCTCAGAAGCTGTTGCTGAAGGAGTAGTATCTGCGCTCTCTGGGTTCAGTGTATTGGAAAACGCGTCAGTTGAAGGAGTAGTTTCGGAAATTGTAGGTTGTGTGTCTGTAGCAGTGAAGGTGGTTTCAGATTGTGTTTCAGACAGAGTTGGGATCCCATCATCTGTAGGACCTGAAAGCTCTCCGGCGGAGTCCGCGGTGTTTGTGGAGCTTGGATTTTCAGATGCTATCGAGGCTCTGGGTGTAGTAGGGTTCCGTGTGATTGGAGCAGCCGTAGTGGTCGTAATAATGGACATGATGGTTTTAAGGGCACTTGTAGGTTTGGTGGGACTATTTGTTCTTGTATCAGGCAAACCTTCATCGGTTGTGACAACGGCTTTCAGTATTTTGACAACGTCAGAGAGACCGCTGGTTGTATCACTCATATGTTCACCAAATCCACTTGCAACGGGACCTGCTGTGGTCACATCCAGGGGGAGGGCTGCAATAGTTGTCAGCTCGGCTGCGGTTTCTGTGGTGCTGGTTGTAGAGGGCCCGGCTGCGGTTTCTGTGGTGGTTCTAGAGGGCCCGGCTGCGGTATCTGTGGTGGTTCTAGCGGGCCCGGCTGCGGTTTCTGTGGTGGTGGTTGTTGTCGGCCCGGCTGTAGCTTCCGTGGTAGTGGTTGTAGAGGGCCCGGCTGTGGATTCTGTGGTGATTGTAGAGGGCCCGGCTGCAGTTTCTGTGGTGATTGTAGAGGGCCCGGCTGCAGTTTCTGTGGTGGTTGTAGAGGGCTCGGCTGCGGTTTCTGTGGTGGTTGTAGAGGGCTCGGCTGCGGTTTCTGTGGTGGTGGTTGTTGTCGGCCCGGCTGTAGCTTCCGTGGTAGTGGTTGTAGAGGGCCCGGCTGTGGATTCTGTGGTGATTGTAGAGGGCCCGGCTGCAGTTTCTGTGGTGGTTGTAGAGGGCCCGGCTGTGGATTCTGTGGTGGTTGTAGAGGGCTTGGCTGCGGTTTCTGTGGTGCTGGTTGTAGAGGGCCCAGCTGCGGTTTCTGTGGTGCTGGTTGTAGAGGGCCCGGCTGCGGTTTCTGTGGTGGTTGTAGAGGGCTTGGCTGCGGTTTCTGTGGTGCTGGTTGTAGAGGGCCCGGCTGCGGTTTCTGTGGTGCTGGTTGTAGAGGGCCCGGCTGCGGTTTCTGTGGTGGTGGTTGTAGAGGGCCCGGCTGCGTTTTCTGTGGTGCTGGTTGTGGTTGGTGTGGTTGTGGTTGGCACAGTTGTGGTTGTAACTGGATTCTTGACCACTGGATCTGAAATAGAACAGAATCCAACAATTAACAGCCTGATGTCCACAAGAGCAACGTTCAACCCAAAATATTCCCCAAAATAATGTAAAATGCAAAGATTTAGAGATGTTGATGTCACCTAAATTTGATCGCATTCTGAGCGTTACGGCATTAAGTTCCCGCAGCCACCTGCCCCTGGTACGGCCGGCAGCTCTGCCGCGGAACTCTGGAAGAGATTGTATCATGTGACCGAGGGGGGAAGCTGGAGCACTCACCTGTACAATAAACATCATACTTCAGCATCCCGGAGAATTTATAGACATAGAATCCCTCGGGGCAGGCTTTCACCGGGAGGGTGGAGCCAGGTAGGCAGCCAATCACAGAATTTATTATAAGGGGCACCATCTTCACTCCTTCTCCAATAGATGGATGTGAGTCACCAAGGCTGAGCGGCTCTAGGGAGCCACATTTCATGGAGCCAACGCACCCCTCTGCAATGTTTACACCAACGCGGCCGGTGTACCGGAACCACCCAAAGCCGTATCTGTCGCTCCGAAACCTGCCGGCAGAGGACATGTTGGCCAGTCGGCTCTCTCCATTTATTTCCTGGTAGTTGGTACAAGGATCAGCACACTGAACCTTCCCGCTGATGCTCAGACAGTCCAGGTCACTGGCGCAGGCGCTAGTCGGACAGACGGGCTTCTTGCCTTTGGCACAGAGGAAGATGCCGTTCTTGTTGATGCAGGTGTCCGTCGGGGAGCACTTGTTGAGTGCGGGGTCGGCACACTCATCGATGTCCACGCAGGACTTTTTGCCGTTCTCCCACTCGTAGCCGTCTGGGCAGCACCGGAACCTGCTGCAGAGAGCCATCTTGGTGCAGTTCAGGCCGTTCCCTGCGAAGCCATTTTTGCAGGAACACACCACGTAGCCGGGGCGCTGCTCGCAGTTGGCGTTGGTGGAATTACAAGAATTGCAGTTTTCAGCAACTATGAAAAAAGAGAAACCTCATCAATACGTTTCCAAGGAAACAGATCTATTTACTACAATTTAACCCTGATTAACCATGTCTCGTCTGAGCTGCCGTGAGTCTTCTCCTTGGTGGATGATATCTGGCCTTTTACCCCGTACTCTCGCTCTTTCCCATGGGCTTTACTAATCCCGCCTCCTCCTTCCCATAGCCTCCACTAATCCCGCCTCCTCCTTCCCATAGCCTCCACTAATCCTGCCTCCTCCTTCCCATAGCCTCCACTAATCCCGCCTCCTCCTTCCTAAAGCCTCCACTAATGCCGCCTCCTCCTTCCCGTAGCCTCCACTAATCCCGCCTCCTCCTTCCCATAGCCTCCACTAATCCCGCCTCCTCCTTACTATAGCCTCCACTAATCCCGCCTCCTCCTTCCCATAGCCTCCACTAATCCCGCCTCCTCCTTCCCATAGCCTCCGCTAATCCCGCCTCCTCCTTCCCATAGCCTCCTCTAATCCCGCCTCCTCCTCCCCATAGCTTTCCGCTAATCCCGCCTCCTCCTTCCCATAGCCTTCACTAATCCCGCCTCCTCCTTCCCATAGCCTCCTCTAATCCCGCCTCCTCCTTCCCATAGCCTCCTCTAATCCCGCCTCCTCCTTCCCATAGCCTCCGCTAATCCCGCCTCCTCCTTCCCATAGCCTCCGCTAATCCCGCCTCCTCCTTCCCATAGCCTCCTCTAATCCCGAATCTAATCTAAAATCATTACGCAGGAGGTGGGCAGCGGAGGGGTCACTACGGTGTCGTATAGGATATTTCCCTCAGGTTGCAGAGAGGGGTATATATCAATGTTTAAAGCCCCGGGGGGGTATGTATCACTGTATACATCCCCGGGGGGGGGGTATATATGACCGTATACATCCCGGAGGGGGGTATATATCACCGTTTACAGCCTGGGGGGGTATATATCACTGTATACAGCTCCAGGGGGGGTTATTACTGTAGGCAGAGAAGAGAACATTTCTTCCACGGGACTCCCGTCCAAATACCCACCGGAGACGAACACGCATCACGTGTCAGATACTCACATGAAGTAAAAGCTGTGAAAATTAAAGAAAACATGTCAGTAACAGTCGCCGCGGAAACCAAGGCATGTTCTATGCTACATGTTACTCTCTGCGAGGCGTGTTCTATGTTACATGTTACTATGTGAGGCATGTTCTATGTTACGTGTTACTCTCTGTGAAGCGTGTTCTATGTTACATGTTAATCCGTGAAGCATGTTACATGTTACTCTCTGTGAGGCATGTTTTATGTTTCATGTTACTCTCTGCGAGACGTGTTCTATGTTACATGTTACTCTCTCTACGAGGCATGTTCTATGTTACATGTTACTCACTCTCTGCAAGGTATGTTGTATGTTACACACTCACTTTGCGCGAGGCGTGTTCTATGTTGTATGTTACACACTCACTTTGCGCGAGACATGTTGTAGAGCAGAAGCCTAAACACAGAACAGCCATAAGGATCTTTGTTTTCTGCACCATCTTCCTCACCGTGTCTGTAACATATTAAAGGAGGTACAGGTGACACGCGTGACATACAGATCCATGTCTCCAGCAGTCTGGGGGGGGGGTGACGTGTCGGTAACAT